>NC_141538.1:59922500-60224166 GCF_021556685.1 Rattus norvegicus | reverse complement strand
GCAAATTGCTCTTACTAGCTCTATGAAGAATTGAGTTGGAATTTTGATGGGAATTGCATTGAATCTGTAGATTGTTTTTGGCAAGATGGCCACTTTTACTATATTAATCCTGGTGATCCACGAACATGGAAGATCTTTCCATCTCCTGAGATCTTATTTGATTTCTTTCCTCAGAGACTTGAA
Source organism: Rattus norvegicus (assembly GCF_021556685.1). Classification (NCBI taxonomy): domain Eukaryota; kingdom Metazoa; phylum Chordata; class Mammalia; order Rodentia; family Muridae; genus Rattus; species Rattus norvegicus. The sequence continues at coordinate 60,223,983 of NC_141538.1, read as the reverse complement.
GTTCTTGTCATACAGATCTTTCACTTGCAAGTTTAGAATCACACCAACACACTTTATATTATTTGTGACTATTGTGAAGGGTGTCATTTCCCTAATTTCATTCTCAGCCTGTTTATCCTTTGAATAGAGGAAGGCTATTGATTTGTTTGTATTAATTTTATATTCAGCCACTTTGCTGAAGTTGTTTATAAGGTTTAAGAGTTCTCTGACGACAGCAGATGCTGGCAAGGATGTGGAGAAAGAGGAATACTCCTCCATTGTTGGTGGCATTGCAAACTGGTACAACCATTCTGGAAATCAGTCTGGAGGTTCCTCAGAAAAATGGACATTGAACTGCCTGAGGATCCAGCTATACCTCTCTTGGGCATATACCCAAAAGGTGCCCCAACATATAACAAAGACACATGCTCCACTATGTTCATCGCCTTATTTATAATAGCCAGAAGCTGGAAAGAACCCAGATGCCCTTCAACAGAGGAATGGATACAGAAAATATGGTACATCTACACAATGGAATACTACTCAGCTATCAAAAACAATGCCTTTATGAAATTCATAGGCAAATGGATAGAATGGAAAATATCATCCTGAGTGAGGTAACCCAATCACAGAAAAACACACATGGTATGCACTCATTGATAAGTGGCTATTAGCCCAAATGCTTGAATTGCCCTAGATGCACAGAACACATGAAACTCAAGACGGATGATCAAAGTGTGAATGCTTCACTCCTTCTTTAAATGAGGAAAAAGAATACCCTTGTTAGGGAAGGGAGAGACAAAGATTAAAACAGAGACTGAAGGAACACCCATTCAGAGCCTGCCCCACATGTGGCCCATACATATACAGCCACCCAATTAGACAAGATGGATGAAGCAAAGAAGTGCAGACCGACAGGAGCCGGATGTAGATCTCTCCTGAGAGACACAGCCCCAATACAGCAAACACATAGGTGAATGCCAGCAGCAAACCACTGAACTGAGAACAGGACCCTTGTTGAAGGAATCAGAGAAAGGACTAAAAGAGCTTGAAGGGGCTTGAGACCCCATATGAACAACATTGCCAACCAACCAGGGCTTCCAAGACTAAGCCACTACCCAAAGACTGTACATGGGCTGACCCTGGGCTCCAACCTCATAGGTAGCAATGAATAGCCTAGTAAGGGCACCAGTGGAAGGGGAAGCCCTTGGTCTTGCCAAGACTGAACCCCCAGTGAACGGGATTGTTGGGGGTAGGGTGGTAATGGGGAGAGAATGGGGAGGGGAACAGCCATATAGAAGGGGAGGGGATGGGGGATGTTGGCCTGGAAACTGGGAAAGGGTATAACAATTGTAATGTAAATAAGAAATACCCAATTTAATAAACATGGAGGAAAAAAAAGAGTTCTCTGGTGGAATTTTTCGGGTCACTTAAGTATACTATCATTTCATTTGTGAATAGTGATGCTGTTGATATTGATATTAACTTTTTCCTTTCCAATTTGCATTCCTTTATCTGATTGCTCTGGCTAGGACTTCAAGTACTATATTGAATAAGTAGAGAGAGAGTGGGCAGCCTTGTCTAGTCCTTGATTTTAGTGGGATTGCTTCAAGTTTCTCTCCATTTAGTTTAATGTTGGCTACTGGTTTGCTGTATATAGCTTTTAGTATGTTTAGGTATGGACCTTGAATTCCTCTTCGTTTCAGGACTTTTATCATGAAGGGATATTGAATTTTGTCAAATACTTTCTCAGCATCTACTGAGTTGATCATGTAGTTATGGGAGTGTTTAGATTGTTTATCTGATCCTGATTTAACTTTAGTAACTGTTATCTGTCTAGAAAATTGTCCATTTTTTCCAGATTTTTCAGGTTTTTGAGTATAGACTTTTATCGTAGGATCTGACAATTTTTTGAATTTCTTCAGTTTCTGTTACATCTCCCTTTTCATTTCTGATTTTGTTAATTTGGATATTGTCTCTTTGCCCTCTGCTCATTCTGGCTAAGGGTTTATCTATCTTGTTGATTTTCTTAAGGAACCAGCTCCTGGTTTTGTTGATTCTTTGTATAGTCCTTTTTGTTTCTACTTTGTTGATATCAGCCCCATGTTGATTATTTCCTGCTGTCTACCCTTCTTGGGGATATTTGCTTCTTTTTGTTCTAGAGCTTTCTGGTGTGCTGTCAAGCTGTTATAGTGTGTGCTCTCTCCAGTTTTATTTTGAAGGTCCTCAGAGCTATGAGTTTTCCTGTTAGCATTGCTTTCATTGTGTCCCATAAGTTTGGGTATGTTGTGTCTTCATTTTCATTAATTCTTAAAAGTCTTTAATTTCTTTGTTTATTTCTTCCTTGACCAAGTTGTCATAGAGTAGAGTTGTTCAGCTTATTTCTGTATGTAGGATTTCTGTTGTTTTGTTCTTATTGAAGAACAGCCTTAGTCCGTTGTGATCTGATAGGATGCATGGGATTATTTCAATCTTCTAGTATCTGTTGAGGTCTGTTTTGTGACTGAGTATATGGTCAAATTTAGAGAAGGAACCATTAGGTACTGAGAAAATGATGTATTCTTTTTGTTTCAGGATGAAATTTCTATAGATATATGTTAAATCCATTTGGTTCATAACCTCTGTTAATTTCACTGTGTCTTTGTTTAGTTTCTGTTTCCATGATCTGTCCATTGATGAGAGTGGGGTGTTGTAATCTCCCACTATTATAGTTTGTGGTACAATGTATGCTTTGAGATTTAATAAAAATTATTTTATGAATGTGGGTGCCCTTGTATTTGGAGCATAGATGTTCAGAATGGAAAGTTCATCTTGGTAGATTTTTCTTTTGACGAGTATGAAGTGTCCTTCCTTATCTTTTCTGATAACTTTTGGTTGAAAGTAAATTTTATTTGATATTAGAATGGCTATTCCAGCTTTTTTATTCGGACCATTTGCTTGAAAAATTTTTCCAACCTTTTACTCTGAGGTAGTGTCTGTCTTTGACAATGAGGTGTGTTTCTGTATGCAGCAAAATGCTGGGTCCTGTTTATGTATCCAGTCTGTTACTCTATGTCCTTTTTTGGGGGGAATTTAATCCATTGGTGTTGAGAGATATCAGGGATGAATGATTGTTGTTTCTATTACTTTTGTTGTTAGAGGTAGACTTATGTTTGTGTTGCTCTCTTCTTTTGGGTTTGTTGCAAAAGATACTTTCTTGCTTTTTCTAGGTTGTAGTTTCCCCTCCTTGTGTTGGAGTTTTCCATCCTTTGTAGGGCTGGATTTGTGGAAAATATTGTGTAAATTTTGTTTTGTCATGGAATATCTTGGTTTCTCCATCCATGTTAATTGAGAGTTTTGTTGGATACAGTAGTCTGGGCTGGCATTTTTGCTCTCTTACCGTCTGTACGACATCTGCCCAGGACCTTCTGGCTTTCACAGTTTTTGTTGAGAAGTCTGGTGTAATTTTGATAGGTCTGCCTTTATATGTTACTTGACCATTTTTGCTTACTGCTTTCAATATTCTTTCTTTGTTTTGTGTATTTGGTGTTTTGACTATTATGTGACAGGAGGAATTTCTTTTCTGTTCCAATCTGTTTGGAGTTCTGTAGGCTTCCTACATGATCATGGGGATCTCTTCCTTTAGGATAGGAAAGTTTTCTATAATTTTATTGAATTTATTTACTGGCCTTTTATGTTGGGAGTCTTCACTCTCTTTTATACCTATCATCCTTAGGTTTGGTCTTCTCACTGTGTCATAGATTTCCTGTATTTTTTGGGTTAGGGTCTTTTTGCACTTTCTTTGACTGTTGTGTCAGTGGTCTCTATGGTATCTTTTGCCTCTGAGATTCTCTCTTCATTTTCTTGTATTCTATTGGTGATGTTTGTGTATATGACTCCCAATATCTTTTCTAAGTTTTCAATCGCCAGGGTTGCCTCCCTTTCTTATTTCTTTATTGTTTCTGTTTCCACTTTCAGTTCCTGGATGGTTTTGTTCAATTCCTACACCTGTTTGGTTGTGTTTTCCTAACTCTTTAAGGGATTTTTGTGTTTTCTCTTTAAGGGCTTTTTTACCTGTGTTCTCCTGTATTTCTTTAAGGGAGTTATTTATGTCCTTCTTAAAGTAATCTATCATCATCACGAGATGTGATTTTTAAATCCAAATCTTGCTTTTCCTTTTTGTTGGGATATCTAGTACTTGCTTTGGTGGGACAACTAGGTTCTGATGATGCCAAGTAGTCTGCTTTTTGTTGTTTATTTCTTGTGTTTGCCTCTCGCTATCTAGTTATCTCTGATAACTAGTTAATTTTGCTGTCTCTGACTGGAGCTTGTCCCTCCTGTGGGGCCTTGAGCCTGTGATCTTATTAGTGCTAGCACTCCTGGGAGACCAGCTCTCTCTGGGCAGATTTTGGGTCTGGATGGCTGTGGGACAGTCTTTGCTGTGCACAGATGGAGAGCAGAAAGGTCCTGTCTCAGGCTGCCCTGCAGCTTCTGTGCCTTGTGTGCTCCAGGCAGGTCTCTCCTTGGACAGTCAGTGGAGCAAAAGTGGGGCTTTAGGAGTGAAAGTGCTCCTGGCAGACCAGTTCTGTATGGGGAAGTTTTGGTTCCTTATGATTGTGGGTCAGCCTTAGCTCTGGGCATAGATGGAGACCCCCAGTATGGTGAAAATGGACCTGATTAGAAAGATTCTTTGGAGTACCTCCTGTCTGGGTTCTCTTGAAATCAGCATTTCAGTTCACACATCAGCAGTGGTACCTGGATCCACTTGCAAACACTTCATGGATATACCAGCGGTCCAGTTTGGCAGAGAGCAAACACAAATCAATAGCGGTGGCACTACACGGTCAGACTTTCAGTCCATTATTATCAAGGCGGAAGCATGGCAGCATGCAGGCAGGCATGGTGTAGGAAGGTCTGAAGGCTGCTAGGAGAATACTTGACTTTATTAATTCTTAAGCTACAGTATACTCTCTATATATACATATAGTTAAATTTGTGTCCTTTTAAGAGTTGGACTTGTAATACATACTAGTTTTTTTATTTGTTTTCCTTGATCTTCATAAAAGAAGAGAGTTTCTTCCCGTGTGGAATAGAAAATGATATGAAACAGGAATGATTGATTCCACTTGGATAAGTAGAAGCAACTGAAACAAAACACCATCAATGTTTTTAAGGATACACTCTGAGGCAGTTGAGAGAAGTCCTGAGGAGTTTACAGAATCCCAAACACACAGCTGGTACTTTGCAAAGAAATTAATTTATAGAGTTTTCTGAAACTACTATTACAAACCACCATAATCTGCCTGGCCTTTAGCAATATGAATGTGTTCTTTTATAGTTCTGGAGTCTGGAAGTTCAAAGTTGAGGTTTCCTGGACTTCAGGTTGCATCGTTTCGATCCCATCTCCATCCTCACACTGGCTCCCTCATGTCTGTCTGTCCTACTCTGTAGCTTTTCTGCTTGATCAATGTGGGGGAGTTAGAGATTATGAACATCTCACACAGGTAGATGAGGCCCTCTGACTGTGTTTCCCATCTCCACTCCCCACGTTTACCCCTTCTGCACCTGCTCTCCCTTGCCTCTGTCCAATGATTCCCCTTTAACTTCTCTCTCTCTCTCTCTCTCTCTCTCTCTCTCTCTCTCTCTCTCTCTCTGCTTTCATATATGAGAGAAAATATACACTATCAGGCTTAAAATGAGGACGTTCCATCCTTTTCTGAAAATTATATGATTTTTTATATTAAAAAATTAAACTAGCATACACAGACTTAGGTTTTATTATAGATTTTCAAACAAGTGTTGATTTTGTTTATTTTCCTCCTCCCCCTCTTTTCAACCCTAGGCTCTTCCACTCACAGTCTCTTTTATGTTTCCATGCAGTGTATCTCCTCTTGTGTTCCTGTCTTCCTCCACATGCCACATTTCCAAGGCTGCTTCCATTTCCTTGTGATTGTGAATACTGCAGCAACAAACTTGGATGTCTATATCTATATCTATATCAATATATCTCTATCTATCTGTCTATCTATCTATCTATCTATCTATCTATCTATCTATCTATCTATCTATCTATCTATATTCTCAAGAATGGTGTAACCAAGTCACACAGCATTTCTATCTTTAATTTTTGAGAAACCTTCATACTGATGTCCTTTTGTGATTACTACTTTACATCCCTGCCATGGTTAATGAAGGCTCCTCCTTTCTATGTTCTCACCAACATCCATTGTTTATTTTCTTATTTTTAATCAACAATCTTTAATTGACAGAAGTCTTTAACAGACTTAAACAATATATTCGGATCACGGTTTCTTCTCCCTCAACTCCCAGATCTCCTCTACACCTCTCCATCTAGGCAACTGCACCCCTTTTTTATCTCACTCTGTGGAAAACAGTCAAAAAGAGAGAAAACACCCAAATGGATCAAAACAAACCAAACATAAAACATAACCATGAGAAACACCCTCCAGGTACACACACACACACACACACACACACTATATATATATATATATATATATATATATATATATATATATATATATATACACACACACACACACACAACAGCAGAAAACATGATATGTAAGCAAGAAGAAAAATTGTTCCCCAAAGCATTATGAACCAACAGCAACAATGACAACAACAACAACAACACACAACACACAAACACACACAAAACCTCTAAAATATACCGTTGAGTTTATTTTTTGTTAGCCCTCTACTTCTGGGCGTGGTGTCCGTCCTTGAGTGTGCTTTATATCCAGTGCAGCTTCACTAGGAAAAAACCTAATTTTTCCTTTGCAAGTGGTTGTATATATTCTTGGTGACAGCTATTCTGACTGGGGTGAATCTCAAACTGTTTCTTTTTTAATGTATTAATAATAAACTCAGAGTCACCAATAATGCATCAGTGTCACATTAAGGAAAGAAATCAAAGCACTTCTCCTTGGTGTCATTTAACCAAGAGGGAGCCCAAATTTGACTTCTCTGCTTTGCTCTTCCTATATCTGCTTTGGCTCTTGTCTGACTTCTGTAAGAGTCTTAATCTGTGTCTGATTGAAGGCTGCCTTGTGAGTATACTTCAGTTCCTGTCCCCATGTCTGTGTCCTCTGAGTGTGTCTGCTCCTAACAAAGGGTTTTGTTTTCTCTTTTATTGAAAAATCACAGAAACTATCACTTGGGGAACGAATGAGGGATAATTGACAAAAATCTTTAACAGAGTTTTAGAAAAGATTAAGTCACTGGCTTCACATGACTCCAGCTGACCCACATAACTAACATTATTGTTTATCAGACAATATCTATAGATTGTGTTTGGTATTTATGGTAGATATTAATTTTATAATGTTGCTTTCAACCTGTATTTTCTGTTTTCAGCAAATAATTTTCATTGTACACATAAACACATAATGTTGAGTCAGAGGCATGAAGAATACAAATTTTAAGATTGTAGCTATGCATTATCTTAGTTTGTTGATTACAAGGGAATCCTAGGCAACTAAGGATGTTAAATTTTTTTTTAAAATTTTAATTAGATATATTTCTTTACTTACATTTCAAGCATTATTCCCCTTCCCGGTTTCCTGTCCATAAGCCCCCATTCCCATGCCTCCCCCTCCCCCATATGGGTATTCCCCCTATACATCCCCCTTATTGCCCCCCTCATATTCCCCTGCACTGGGGGTCAAACCTTGGCAGGACCAAGGGCTTCCCCTTCCCCTGGTGCCCCAACAAGGCTATTCTCTGCTACATATCCAGTTGGAGCCCCAGGTCAGTCCATGTATTGTCTTTCGGTAGTGGTTTAGTCCCTGGGAGCTCTGGTTGGTTGGCATTGTTGTTTTTATGGGGTTGCAAGCTCTTTCAACTCTTTCAATACTTCCTCTAATTCCCACCATGGGGGTCTTATTCTCAGTTTGGTGGTTTGCTGCTAGCATTGACCTCTGTATTGGACATGCTCTGGATGTGTCTCTCAGAAGAGATCTATATCCAGTCCCTTTCAGCATGCATTTTCTAGCTTCATCAATCTTATCTAGTTTTGGCGGCTGTATTATATATATATATATATGGGACACATGTGGGTCAGGCTCTGAATGGCCATTCCTTGAGTTGGTGCTCTAAACTTTGCTTCCATATCCCCTCCTATGGATATTTTTTCCCCCTTTTATGAAGGAGTGGGAGCATCTGAATTTTGGTCATCCTTCTTCTAGAGCTTCCTATGGTCTGTGGTTTGCATCTTGGGTAATTCGAGCTTTTTGGCTAATATCCACTTATCAATGAGTGCATACCAACTGTGTTTTTCTGTGACTGAGTAACCTCACTCAGGATGATATTTTCTAGTTCATTCCATTTGCCTATGAATTTCATGAAGTCATTGATTTTGATAGCTGAGTAGTACTCCATTGTGTAGATGTACCACATTTTTTGAATCCATTCTTCTGTTGAAGGGCATCTGGGTTCTTTCCAGATTTTGGTTATTATAAATAAGGTTGCTATTAACATAGTGGAGCATGTGTCTTTGTTGTATGTTGGAGCATCTTTTGGGTATATGCCCAGGAAAGGTATAGCTGGGTCCTCAGGTAGTGGAATGTCCAATTTCCTGAGGAACCTCCAGATTGATTTCCTGAGTGGTTGTACCAGTTTGCAATCCCACCAACAATGGAGGAATGTTCCTCTTTCTCCAATCCTTGCCAGCATCTGCTGTCCCCTGAGTTTATCTTAGCCATTCTGACTGGTGTGAGGTGGAATCTCAGGGTTGTTTTGATTTGCATTTCCCTGATGATAAAGGATGTTGAACACTTCTTTAGGTGCTTTTTGGCCATTCGATAATCCTCAGCTGAGAATGTTTTGTTTAGGTCTGTACCCCATTTTTTTATTAACTTGAGTATTTCTTATATACATTTCGAGTGTTATTCCCTTTCCCGGTTTCCGGGCAAACATCCCCCTAATCCCTCCCCCTCTCCTTCTTTATGGGTGTTCCCCTCCCCATCCTCCCCCCATTGCCGCCCTCCCCCATCAATCTAGTTCACTGTGTACCCCATTTTTTAAATAGGGTTATTTGGTTCTCTGGAGTCTAACTTCTTGAGTTCTTTGTATATTTTAGATATTGGCCCTCTATCAGATGTAGGATTGGTAAAGATCTTTTCCCAATCTCTTGGTTGTGATTTTGTACTAATGACAGTTTCTTTTGCTTTACCAAAGCTTTGCAGTTTTTTGAGGTCCCATTTGTTGATTCTTGATCTTAGAACATGAGCCATTGATGTTTTGTTCAGGAAAATTTCCCCAGTTCCCATGTGTTCGAGACTCTTCCCCACGTTTCTTCTACTAGTTTGAGTGTATCTGGTTTGATGTGGAGGTCCTTGATCCACTTGGACTTAATTAAGCCTTGTACATGGTGATAAGAATGGGTCAAATTGCATTCTTCTACATGCTGACCTCCAGTTGAACCAGCACCATTTGTTGAAAATGCTGTCTTTCTTCCATTGGATAGTTTTAGCTCCTTTGTCAAAGATCAAGTGACCATAGGTGTGTGGGTTCATTTCTGTGTCGTCAATTCTATTCCATTGGTCTATCTGTCTCTCTCTGTACCAATACCATGCAGTTTTTATCACTATTGCTCTGTAATACTGCTTGAGTTCAGGGATAGTGATTCCCCCTGAAGTCCTTTTATTGTTGAGGATAGTTTTAGTTATCCTGGGTTTTTTGTTATTCCAGATGAATTTGCAAATTGTTCTGTCTAACTCTTTGAAGAATTGGATTGGTATTTTGATGGGGATAGCATTGAATCTGTAGATCACTTTTGGTAAAATGGCCATTTTTACTATATTAATCCTGCCAATCCATGAGCATGGGAGATCTTTCCATCTTCTGAGGTCTTCTTCAATTTCTTTCTTCAGAGTCTTGAAGTTCTTATTGTAGAAATCTTTTACTTGCTTGGTTAAAGTCACACCAAGGTACTTTATATTATTTGGGTCTATTATGAAGGGTGTCGTTTCCTTAATTTCTTTCTCGGCTTCTTTCTCTTTTGTGTTCTAAGAGAAAGGCTACTGATTTATTTGAGTTAATTTTATACCCAGCCACTTTGCTGAAGTTGTTTATCAGCTTTAGGAGTTCTCTGGTGGAACTTTTGGGATCACTTAAATATACTATCATATCATCTGCAAATAGTGATATTTTGACTTCTTCTTTTCTGATCTGTATCCCCTTGACCTCCTTTTGTTGTCTGATTGCTCTGGCTAGAACTTCAAGAACTATATTGAATAAGTAGGGAGACAGTGGGCAGCCTTGTCTAGTCCCTGATTTTAGTGGGATTGCTTCAAGTTTCTCTCCATTTAGTTTAATGTTAGCAACTGGTTTGCTGTATATGGCTTTTACTATGTTTAGGTATGGGCCTTGAATTCCTGATCTTTCCAGGACTTTTATCATGAAGGGGTGCTGAATTTTGTCAAATGCTTTCTCAGCATCTAATGAAATGATCATGTGGTTTTGTTCTTTCAGTTTTTTTATATAATGGATCATGTTGATGGTTTTCCGTATATTAAACCATCCCTGCATGCCTGGGATGAAGCCTACCTGATCATGGTGGATGATTGTTTTGATGTGCTCTTGGATTCGGTTTGCCAGAAATTTATTGAGTATTTTTACGTCAATATTCATAAGGGAAATTGGTCTGAAGTTCTCTTTCTTTGTTGGGTCTTTGTGTGGTTTAGGTATAAGAGTAATTGTGGCTTCATAGAAGGAATTCGGTAGTGTTCCATCTGTTTCAATTTTGTGGAAGAGTTTGGATAATATTGGTATGAGGTCTTCTATGAAGGTCTGATAGAATTCTGCACTAAACCCGTCTGGACCTGGGCTCTTTTTGGTTGGGAGACCTTTAATGACTGCTTCTATTTCCTTAGGAGTTATGGAGTTGTTTACCTGGTTTATCTGTTCCTGATTTAACTTCGATACCTGGTATCTGTCTAGGAAATTGTCCATTTCCTGCAGATTTTCAAGTTTTGTTGAATATAGGCTTTTGTAGTAATTTCTGATGATTTTTAAAATTTCCTCGGAATCTGTAGTTATGTCTCCCTTTTCATTTCTGATTTTGTTAATTTGGACACACTCTCTGTGTCCTCTCATTAGTCTGGCTAAGGGTTTATCTATCTTGTTGATTTTCTCAAAGAACCAACTTTTGGTTCTGTTGATTCTTTGTATGGTCCTTTTTGTTTCTACTTGGTTGATTTCAGCTCTGAGTTTGATTATTTCCTGCCTTCTACTCCTCCTGGGTGTATTTGCTTCTTTTTGTTCTAGAGCTTTTAGGTGTGCTGTCAAGCTGCTGACATATGCTCTTTCCTGTTTCTTTCTGCAGGCACTCAGCGCTATGAGTTTTCCTCTTAGCACAGCTTTCATTGTTTCCCATAAGTTTGGGTATGTTGTACCTTCATTTTCATTAAATTCTAAAAAGTTTTAAATTTCTTTCTTTATTTCTTCCTTGACCAGGTTATCATTGAGTAGAGCATTTTTCAATTTCCACGTATATATGGGCATTCTTCCCTTATTGTTATTGAAGACCAGTTTTAGGCCGTGGTGGTCCGATGGCACGCATGGGATTATTTCTATCTTTCTGTACCTGTTGAGGCCCGTTTTTTGACCAATTATATGGTCAATTTTGGAGAAAGTACCATGAGGAGCTGAGAAGAAGGTATATCCTTTTGCTTTAGGGTAGAATGTTCTATAAATATCTGTTAAGTCCATTTGGCTCATGACTTCTCTTAGTCTCTCTACGTCTCTGTTTAATTTCTGTTTCCATGATCTGTCCATTGATGAGAGTGGGGTGTTGAAATCTCCTACTATTATTGTGTGAGGTGCAATGTGTGTTTTGAGCTTTAGTAAGGTTTCTTTTACGTATTTAGGTGCCCTTGTATTTGGGGCATAGATATTTAGGATTGAGAGTTCATCTTGGTGGATTTTTCCTTTGATGAATATGAAGTGTCCTTACTTATCTTTTTTGATGACTTTTAGTTGAAAATTGATTTTATTTGATATTAGAATGGCTACTCCAGCTTGCTTCTTCTGACCATTTGCTTGGAAAGTTCTTTTCCAGCCTTTCACTTTGAGGTAGTGTCTGTCTTTGTCTCTGAGGTGTGTTTCTTGTAGGCAGCAAAATGCAGGGTCCTCATTGCGTATCCAGTTTGTTAATCTGTGTCTTTTATTGGGGAATTGAGGCCATTGATGTTGAGAGATATTAAGGAATAGTGATTATTGCTTCCTGTTATATACATATTTGGATGTGAGGTTATGTTTGTTTGCTTTTCTTCTCTTTGTTTTGTTGCCAAGATGATTAGTTTCTTGCTTCTTCTAGGGTATAGCTTGCCTCCTTATGTTGGGGTTTACCATTTATTATCCTTTGTAGTCCTGGATTTGTAGAAAGATATTGTGTAAATTTGGTTTTGTCATGGAATATCTTGGTTTCTCCATCTATGTTAATTGAGAGTTTTGCAGGATACAGTAACCTGAGCTGGCATTCCTGTTCTCTTAGGGTCTGTATGACATCAGTCCAGGATCTTCTGGCCTTCATAGTTTCTGGCGAAAAGTCTGGTGTGATTCTGATAGGTCTGCCTTTATATGTTACTTGACTTTTTTTCCCTTACTGCTTTTAATATTCTTTCTTTATTTTGTGCGTTTGGTGTTTTGACTATTATGTGACAGGAGGTGTTTCTTTTCTGGTCCAATCTATTTGGAGTTCTGTAGGCTTCTTGTATGCCTATGGGTATCTCTTTTTTTAGGTTAGGGAAGTTTTCTTCTATGATTTTGTTGAAGATATTTCCTGGTCCTTTGAGCTGGGCGTCTTCACTCTCTTCTATACCTATTATCCTTAGGTTTGATCTTCTCATTGAGTCCTGGATTTCCTGTATGTTTTGGACCAGTAGCTTTTTCCGCTTTACATTATCTTTGACAGTTGAGTCAATGATTTCTATGGAATCTTCTGCTCCTGAGATTCTCTCTTCCATCTCTTGTATTCTGTTGGTGAAGCTTGTATCTACAGCTCCTTGTCTCTTCTTTTGGTTTTCTATATCCAGGGTTGTTTCCATGTGTTCTTTCTTGATTGCTTCTATTTCCATTTTTAATTCCGTCAACCGTTTGACTGTGTTTTCCTGGAATTCTTTCAGGCATTTTTGCAATTCCTCTCTGTAGGCTTCTACTTGTTTATTAATGTTTTCCTGTGTTTCTCTAAGGGAGTTCTTCACGTCTTTCTTGAAGTTCTCCAGCATCATGATCAAATATGATTTTGAAACTAGATCTTGCTTTTCTGGTTTGGATATTCCATGTTTGTTTTGATGGGAGAATTGTGCTCCGATGGTGCCATGTAGTCTTTGTTTCTGTTGCTGGGTTCCTGTGCTTGCCTCTTGCCATCAGATTATCTCTAGTGTTACTTTGTTCTGCTATTTCTGACAGTGGCTAGACTGTTCTATAAGCCTGTGTGTCAGGAGTGCTGTAGATCTGTTTTTCTGTTTTCTTTCAGCCTGTTATGGGGACAGCGTGTTCTGCTTTCGGGCGTGTAGTTTTCCCTCCCTACAGGTCTTCAGCTGTTCCTGTGGGCCTGTGTCTTGAGTTTACCAGGCAGGTCTATTGCAGCAGAAAAGTTGGTCTTTCCTGTGGTTCTGAGGCTCAAGTTCACTCGCAGGATGCTGCCCACGAGCCTTCTGCGGCGGCAGCAACCAGGAAGATCTGCGCTGCCGTTTCCGGGAGCTTCAGTGCACCAGGGTTCCAGATGGCGTTTGGTGTTTTCCTCTGGAATCAGTAATGTGTGCAGAGTGCAGTCTCTTCTGGTTTCCCAGGCGTGTCTGCCTCTCTGAAGGTTTAGCTCTCCCTCCCACGGGATTTGGGTGCAGAGAACTGTTTATCCGGTCTGTTCCTTCAGGTTCCGGTGGTGTCTCAGGCGCAGGGGTCCTGCGGCTCCTGGGCCCTCCCCCACGGGAACCCAGAGGCCTTATACAGTTTCCTCTTGGGCCAGGGATGTGAGCAGGGGTGCGCAGTGTTGGTGGTCTCTTCTGCTCTGCAGCCTCAGGAGTGCCCACCTGACCAGGCGGTGAGGTCTCTCTCCCACGGGGTCTGGGAGCAGAGAGCTGCTGCGGGCCGGGATCCGCGGTGTGGGACTCCTGGTAAACACAGGAAGTGCCCGGTCCTAGAGGAATTCTGCCTCTGTGTGTCCCGAGTTCACCAGGCAGGTCTCTTGCAGCAGAAAAGTTGGTCTTACCTGTGTTCCTGAGGCTCAAGTTTGCTCGTGGGTTGCTGCCCATGAGCTCTCTGCGGTGGCAGCAACCAGGAAGATCTGTGCCGCCGTTTCCGGGAGCTTCAGTGCACCAGGGTTCCAGATGGCATTTGGTGTTTTCCTCTGTTAAATTGCTTTTTTAAAGGCAAGTTAAATAAACAGTTTGAGTGTATAGTGGCATAATAATCTTAAGTAATATGTGACCTCAAGATGTATTATTAACTCTGACTCTGAGGTCTAGCAAATTTGTAGTCTGATAGAATGTAAAATATATTTTTATCATATTATATCACTACATTAAAGTAGTTTTAGTTTACACTTCTCAGATACATAAGGATGCTACATACTTTAGAAAAGTATCCATTGGTCATTCATGGTTGTTTTTTACTGTTGTTTCTTTCTTCCTCTTTCTTTTCTTGTCCTTCCTTCCTTCCTTTCTTTCTGTCTGTCTTTCTGTCTTTCTGTCTTTCTTTCTTTTGGACAATTCTCTGTTCTTTATTACTCTATCTGCCATCAGTCATTTTTATTGTTTGTGTGTTTGTGTGTTGGATAGTTCATTACATATTATATATATTAACTCTTTGAAGTATAGCTGGAAAATATTTCTCCCACTGTGTAGCCTGTTTGTTTGTTCTGGTGCAATGCAGACACTTTAATTTTATGTAGTTCCATTTTTAAATTTTGAGGTGATTTGCAAGTAAAGTATCCAAGAATAAATCTAACTAAAGAAGTAAAAGAAGTTCTAAAATAAAAGCTTTAAGACACTAAAATAAAGGTAAAATTATTAGATAATAAGTCCTTTCACAGTTCTAGGTTAGCAGAATTAGTATTGTAAAAATTTCTATATTTCCAAAAGTAGTGTATGAATTTAAAGCAATTCCCATAAAAATTCCAAGGACATCTTTCATAAAACTAGGCAAAATAATCTATAAAATCATATGGAAATAAAAAGATCACAAAAATTCAAAATAAGCCTAAGGAGAAAGAACACTGCTAAAGATATTACAAGATCAGCGCTCAAATTATAGCACAGAACCACAGTGATATACCGAACAGTACTGGCAAAAAACAGGCTTATACAACCATGTATGACAGTAGAGAACCCAGAAATAAACTCACATAGATATACCATCTAATATTTGTTAGTGGTATAAAAGACTCACATGGGTGGGAGGGAAAAAGAGAAAAATCTATCTAAAAAATGGCATTAGTGAAGGTGGATGCCCACTTGATAAAGAATAAAATTAGATTCTTATCTTTTACTCTGCACAAAATCAACCCAAAGTGCACCGAAAACCTTAATTTATATTCTCAAATGCTGACACTGCTGGAGGAAAACACAAGGAATACATTTCAAAACAGATTGAAGAATGTTCTGAGCAGGACCCCAGCAGCACACGCAGAAAAAGACCCAAGCTTTCATTTTTATTAACGGCTGAACAGCACTCCATTTTGTTTAAATACCACATTTTCTTTATCCATTTATTTGTGGGGTGTACTGGCTGATTTAAACAACATGCTTATTGTGAATACTATCATAATATAGATGGGCATGTATGGTGCCTTTGATGCCATTGGTCATATATCCAGGAATGGTGTAGCTGGAGCATAGGTGAGTGTACTTCTAGTGTTTAAGGACATCCATGCTTAATTTCCATAGTGGCTACACTAATTTACCATTTGGCAACAGTGTATAAGGGTTCCTTTTCCCCACACTCTCTATAATATTTCTATTTTTTTATCCTGTTTTCAGAAAGTGTTAGGACTGGTGTGAAATGAATTTCACACCAAATGAATTTGAATTGGATTTCCCTGGTGATTAGATGTTGCATATGTTTCATTTATCAGGTGTTTATTGATTATTTGTATGACTTCATCTTAAAAGTTTGTATTCAAATTTTCCATTTTTGTTTAAATTATTAGTTCTCTTGGTGTAATATATAGTGTTTATTCTGGATATTAATGATTTACCAGATAAATAGTTGGAAAAGATTTTCTTCTATTCTTTAAGATGTTTTTTCATGCTTACAAATATTCTGAGAAAGTTTAAGGGCACTTTCTCCTTATCTTGAAATATCAAGGACAGTGGCACTATGTCAGTAGGGTATTGGCATGATTTAGCAAGCTTTGTAGAAAGTAGTACTGGGTTGTGATAACTCAATTCCCAGGTATACCCTTGGGCCTGCTTGGCTCAGAACTCTTTTCTTCTTCATGCTGAGTGTGGTGGTTTGAATAAATGATGCTCTCATAGGTCTATAGAGAGTGGTACTATTAGGAGGTGTGGCCTTGGAGTAGGTGTGCTTTGTTGAAGGAGGTGCCTTGACCAGGGTGTGTGCTTTGAGGTCTCAGAAGCTCAAGGCAGTTCATTTCCTGCTGCCAGGTAATCTGGATGTAGGACTCTCAGCTCCTGCAGCACCATGTCTGTCATGCTTCCTACAATGACGATATTGGACTAAACCTCTGAAACTATCAGCCAGCTCCAGTTAAATGTTTTCCTTTAAAAGGGTTGCTATGGTCATGATGTCTCTTTACAGCAATAGCAACCATAACTATGACACCGTCACCAAACTCTACTGTGCTTACCTCATTGCTATGTTGTATTTGAAATGAATAGTTGAATTTCTTTCACCTTTATCTTCTTTGATGAATTAATATTAAGACATTGCATTCAATTGCTGTTCAGTCCTAGTCATTTTGCATCAGGTTTTAGACTTTGTTTTGAGGTGACTTTTTCAAGACTTGATCTTTCATTTCAAGTGAATTTTACATTTTCCTTAGTCTTGAGACTTTCACCTCTGCCACCATACCTATTTTTTGCATTAGAAATAGTCGCCTGGCACATATCCTAGGTCCTGCATTCAATCTCTATGATCAAAGAAAACCAAACAGAAATTATAGTTTCAAGAATTCTATCCTCTCCAAAACTAAAATTCTTATATATCTAGATTTCTCCTGTGGTTATTGATTATTTGAATAATTATTTTGTAATGTTGAAATGGTTAGGATTAGTATAAATTTGGGTTCTCTATTTCTGCTCTATTTCTATTCCATTATGTCAAAATATTTCTAAACTGTGATATATTCTTATAATTATAATTTTAATGGTTGCATAATAATCCACAGAGAGAATTAAATGTCATAATTTACATAGCTATTTTTATATTTTCAGTCATTAAAGCTGTTTGTAGCTTTCACTATTATATAGAACACTGCAATGAGTATCTTCATATTCATAGATTTTTATTTTTAGGTTATTGCTTTGGGATATATATGCAAAAGTATGAGTAAATTTTCATGCAATAGAACTATGCCAGGATTGTGAAGTCACTGTACAAGAGCAGATAACGTGCTTCTCACTTGAAGCAATCTGTGTGCTAGCCTGGCAGATCTGCTTCAGAATCAGAGGGGAGCTCTGTAAGGGGAAAGTAGGTCCCCAAGAGGCTCTCCCTCCCTTTACTCTGAACCATACAGCACTTTTAAAACACACTGAGGCTGGACCTGAGATCTTTCTGGCTCTGTAAAGGTGGCATTTGTCCCCAGACTTTGGTCTTGCATGGGTCAAAACCTACAAAAATGAGAAGTCTGTGTAGACTCAATTGCCTGTATCTTAAACATTGACTGTTCTTTCACCATTATTTTCTGGTTTGAAAGTAACTTTAGATGAACACAGTGGAAATCTTTTCTACCAGGTTCTACTGGGAGGTATGTTGTATTTTGAATCCAAGTTAATATTAGTAAGTGGTACCATTTTGACAGGGTTTATGAAGGGTTGTCGTGATACCTGAGTGCTATATTCAGTTACAATTAGTCTTCTCACAAGGTTCCTGAAGTACAGAATCAGATGAACAAAAATGTAAAGAAAGACAGCATATAGTAGGACATTCCTGTGTGAATTCAAAAACATTGTTTTTGCAATCTGGGATGGGCCAGTGAGGGGCTTTCCTAACTCAAACTTCATAACAAATCTTGGAGCCTTGGTTATACGATATCTGTTTATTTGTACTTAAACTAGGTATGAATAGAAAAGAAAGTAGGTATCTACCAAAGGAGAAGACAGTTTTCTCTATTGTCAATATTTCTCTTTAAGAAATAGAAGTATTAATTATAGAAATCTTCAGAATTCAGATAGCTAGCTTCTACAAACACACACACACACACACACACACACACACACACACACTCACACACAACATGAACCACTGTGGTTTTAGTCTCTTAGTTTCTCAAAAATAATTTGTAGAGATTTTTGAATTCTATTCCATAAGATTTTATAGTTTCCTATTAAGAGTCTTAAAGTATTTTATTGATAGATATACTTAAAAAAACCCTCTAATTTATTTCCTATGAGAGATTCCTCAAGGAACACTGAAAAAGGGGGAACAGATTCTGTAGTCTCTGACTCCAACCTGTCTAAAATGCTATTCTTTTGCTAGTGCGCACTGATGAGATTTGTCTGAGTATAGCCCCATGGTCACATTCTTTTATCATTAATGAGGTGATGTTGTTCTATTGTTTTCCAGTATTAATCTTGCAGACAGAAAGCAAAGACAACCTAATTCTTTTTATTTGGTAGACAATCTATTTTATTTTTTTAATAGAAGCTTATAGAATTTTTTCATTGCTGTCATTTATAATTTTCCCCAGGGCATGGCTAACTGTGAACCTTCTATCAATATTTATGACCTATTCAGAGAAAGCTATTTGTCTCTAAAGAGCAAAGCTCAGACATATTTTTTTTTTTGGTGGTACACACTTTTATTCCCAGCACTTGGGAGGCAGATCTCTGTGAGATCTAGGCCATCCTGGTCTACAAAGAGAGTTCCAGGACATTCAGGGCTACACAGAGAAACCCTATCTTGAAGCTCTCCCCCACCCCCCGGAAAACACATGCAAATACACACACATACATGTGCAATAGCAATAAAAGTATTCTGTGCATAAAAACTATATCATAGTATTAAGTTATTGATTACTTTGAAAAAGGTTGGAGAGTATAACATTAATTTTTTTGCCTGGATATCAATATTGTTGGGAATAAAAATATTTCGTGGTTATTAATCTCTGAGATAGCCATTATTTGAACTAATATATTTTGTAATGTTAAGCAATTTGTAAATGCTAATTTATTATTAATTTTAGCATCAGACATATTTTTCATTATTACTTTATTAACTATAGCCTTTCCTTTACATTATTTTGTGTTATCTATTTTGTGTTACCATATACTTATTTATTTGTTAACATTTTTGTGGTTCTTGGGATCATGCCAACATAGCCATGGTGATGGCTATTGTCCACTTGACTGTATCTATAGTGAAGTACAATTCAGAAGTGGAGGGCTAACCTGTGATCTGGATCTTGAGATAGGAAGAAAACATAGCTTTGGTCTGGATCTTGAGGCAGGAAGACAGGTTTTTTGATATAGATCCTGAGTTGGGATAACACATGCTTTTGAACCATATCAACATACAACTTCAATCCAGATATTGAGGAACACCTTTAATCTGGGCTATACCTTCTGCTGGAGATCTGTAGAAGAACAATGGAAGAAGGAAGGGGTTGCCCATTCTTCATCCTTTGAGTTAACTTTGCCAACACATCCATTGGAACCTACTTCTTTGGGATTCCAGCTTATATAGAAGACCAGCCGAATCACCCAGCCTCATGGGACTGAGCAACTACTAGATTCTTGGACTTTTCATTTACAGTTGGCCCATTGTTGGATTGCTTGCATTGCAGCCTGTAAGTCATTCCAATAAGTTCCATATATATATATATATATATATACACATATACATATATATATACATACATATAAACAAACATATATACATACACATATTTCATAAGTTCTATGACTCTAGAGAAGTGTGACTAATACATTAGGCAAATGTATCAGTGAGCTTTGCCCAGGTCCATGTAGTTACTGAAACCATTTCTATGCTCTCTTTATTTTCATTCTATCCTCAGATGTGTCCCATTCCAGGGGCTTTCAAGCACATATAAAGGTGAAGAGAAATTAAAAAAAACAAGAGTGTATTGAGTACCAGGAAATTCATTAGAGTAATTTTTAGTTCACTATTTCATTATTTAATCATTTATGGCTTCCAACAACGTGGTAACTGAATAAACTAGGCAATCTCTCCATCTTGCTTTAGACAAGTAATTGTTGCTTCTGTCAGTAGCAACAGGAGATGGAGCTTTATGAGAAGCCATTATAAAGATGGCTCTGTAAAGACTGGACAGCATGTGCCCACCTAACACTGTGGTGAGCACATGGAGATCATCGTTATATATGGATACTATGACTTATATAAACATATACTTCAACAAAGTAATTTAATATTTCCTTATATTTAGAGTCTTTTCTTGGAGTGTTTTGTCTTTGTTATAGAAAAGAATATATTTCTAAACAGTGTGCATGATAGTAAAATACAAATATTTGTACACATTTTGGATCAACAATACCCAATACTTTTGTTGACTGGTCTTACTAGAACAGTTTTTAAGGTACCATTAATGAGACAGCATCTAAAATAACTAATCTTTGGGATCTGAGGTCTCTCAGTAAGAATGCTAGCTAACACCCATTACTGTGACAGAACAAAAAGAGAGATATTTCTCTACTTGTTCATTTGCTGGTTATTTGGTGTGATGTAGAACTATAATGGTGGCTGTTTGTAGCAGAACACACTTGGGATACGGTCAGCCATATTCTGGATCAAATCATTTCTAAAAGATTATGAAAGCTATGTGGAACTATGTCTAACCATAGAGAGTCATGCACAAATCCATGGAGAACCACACAGAACCATGCAAAGCCATCTAAAGCCATTGAAAAACCATTCAAAGTTATGCATAGCAGCAAAGTCACTCTGGACACATTTGTCAAACATATCTGAGAACTCGAGTTTGCCTATCACACAAGTAACATGGTGCATTGGAAACCAAAGATTACACATGTGTAATTTTTTTCACGTTAAGAAAAATTCACTCTAGAGAACACTTGTTAGATAATATGCTCTGTTATATTCAGAAGATCAGTTCCTATTATACACTTTAAGACTGTATACTATGTATTTCTGGGCCTAACATTTTGAAGTCTAAAATGAGATAAGAGCAGTGTATCATTTGTTTGGAAAGTTCTGACTATTTAATGTCAAATGCTGTTGCTATGACAATTGCTAACTTTAGATTATAAATATTTCCAGATTATAAATATGTTGAGAAGATCCTTCATATTAAGGTAATAAAGTTTAGTTTCTTATATACATGTTTTCAAGTATTTAATTCTTTGTATTGTTTGTGAATTGTCTTTTCACTACTTCCTTTCTTTGTAGATATTTTAAAGAATAGTTTTGGTTTAGATTTATTTTTACTTTTACTTGTGTGCATATTAAATGCTTATGAAGCTACTGTGTGTTGAATCCTTTGAAATTAAAAATACAGGAAGTTGTGTTTCAGTTTGGGGTGCTGGAAACTGAAACAGACATCATTCTTAACCGTTGAGCCATCTTCCCATGCCCCCTTGTAAACTTTTATCTCATAGCAATTAAATAATAGAAATCAATGGGAAAATATTATCAAGTTGATAATGTAGATTTCATGCTTCAAACAATATTATCTGAGAAATGAAAAATTCAGCATAACCGTGAAATGTCGGCTAATCTGTATTGTCTAATCATACTTCTTTGCTGTTCATCACATGTGCAGCGTTAGCACTCTACAATTGTCCCCATTGTGCATGAGAAAATCACTATGTATCAGTGGGTTCCTAGAAATCCCAGACAGTCAAATCATACACAGATATATTTTCTATACATACATATTTATGAGAAAATGGATAAATCAGACACAAACAACAATGGATTGTACTATAATAGAACAATTAAAACCAAATTCTGAAAAAAATGACTCAAAGATGGTCTCTATAAGGTGTATGTTACAGTATTCTCATCTTTTTCTTAGATGATATGAGATATTTAAAAGGACCACCTTGTGTTTCTCTTAGAACTATCCAAATTGCCAACATCATTCACCATGGCTCTCAAAGTCACTTTTAAGTGGCATGAGAGTTAGTTGGACAGTGAGATGTGTGGCTCCTAGACACAAATTGAACCCCAAGATGGCACTGAGCGATAATGGGACAGAATAAAAGGACCGACAGGATAACTTCTACTCCAGAGGAATGGATCAGAACAGTGGGACATTCACCCTGCGCTTTGGAATGAATTCCAACGTGCAAGTTGTGAATTGTTTATTTCTGGAGTTTCCCATTCCATACACTTGGTTTGTGGTTTGTGGTTGACTGGAAGTAGGGGAACTTTGGAAAGTGAAACCCGAGGTCAGGTGGGGACAACTGTTCTGCTGCCACCATAGACATTTTTCGTCCTCCTCTTCCTCATTACTAAAGCTGCCATTACTATTGACAGTAAAAGAAACAGTAGTGACTACAACAACAACAACAACAACAACAACAATAACAACAACAACAACAACAATAACAACAACAACAACAACAATAACAACAACAACAACAATAACAACAACAATAACAACAACAACAATAACAACAACAACAACAACAATAACAACAACAACAACAATAACAACAACAACAATAACAACAACAACAACAACAATAACAACAACAACAACAATAACAACAACAACAATAAACAGCATGCTGTTTAAAAGACCTTTCTTGGGGAAACTTAACACTCTCTCTCTCTCTCTCTCTCTCTCTCTCTCTCTCTTTCACACACACACACACACACACACACACACAATCACCCTAGAAAATGAACCCAGGACAGAACAAAATAATACTTCACTTAAATTCAACGTGGATCCAGGGAGTTTTTATTGGGGTTGCTAACTGGAATATGGATGAGAGGTTCACTTAGAGGAACAGGGTTAGCTCAAAGACAGCTAGATCACTGCCAAGTCCACTGAACTCAGTGATGACTCACAAGAGTACAGCTCTGTGGCTCTCTGCACAACTTTCAGGCAGTTCAATAGACAGAGAATCTCTCCTCTGCCACTCTCTAGTTGGTTTCCACCCTCAACAGTTGTGTGCTATGGGAGAGGGACCTTCAAGAATCTTTTCAGTTCCTACTTTCCCATAGCTGTGACCTTTAGTCTTTCTTGAGTCTTAGGAGTTCTCTATCCCTTTCTGGATGGAATGCTTTCTTTGGGAAACTACTATAAGTCCCAGACCAAACCTTCTGAATTGTTTAATATCAGTCAGACATTATTCTAAGCACTTCGAATCTGAAAACTCTCTTAATTATCATGATAATCCAGTATGAATGGCCTCTTTATTCCTCTCATTTTATGGCAAATGGAACAAAGGCATGAGGAGACCAATGGCTGCAAATGTTGTGATCTGGAGTTAGAGTTGAGGTTGTATTCCTCACTACCTGTTATATTGAATTTGTACCTAAGCCTATGCAGCATAATTAGAAATATAAAATATGATTTCAAGACCTGGGGATACAGAGTGGGAAAATGTGCTTGAGATAAGTAACTTCAACCAAAGCAAATGAAAGAATGGTTGCTTTGTGAGGTGTGACCTGAATTTTAAAGAACTAAATCTGATTGTTGCAGAACTCAATACTGAAACCTAGAGGGCAGGACGACAAAATGCTTTATTTATTGGATCACAGAATTCAGAAAAAAAAGAAAAAGAAAAAGAAAAACTGGTTGTACAAGAAAACCAATTTTTAATTTTCATTTATACCTCAGGATTTTTAGCTACAATTAATGTGTTAGCTATTATATTATATGCAGTAATGCATATAATTTCCTAACAACAGTTCTTTTTTCCTCATAATTTTCCCATGTATACCTTTTAATTCATACATTTAAGAATGCCATCCATCTTTTTATTATGTTTATTTTGTTTTAAATAATTATTTCACTTTTTTTCATGGACTTTTCTAAGCCAGTATGTCAGGATAAGGCTGACTATCTCCTTCCTAGCTGTCAGAAACTCACTGACGTAGGTGGTGGATGAAAGCTTCATACTTTCTATGAGCGGTAGTCACAGAAGTAGCTGCTGATCTGGGTGAAGAGTGGAAGGGTGGTCCTAAGGATTGGTGGGAATGGCTATGAAGGTTTGCTCACAGCTAAGTGTTTGATCTACTACACAGTGGTGCAAAAGGGGCACTCTGGTTATACAGTAAGGATAGGTGGAGAGGGAAGGGCCAGTCTCTGCAGATGGATTGTAGAAGCCAATCTTAGTGTTCTTAAGTTGCTTATTGTAAGGAAAGGAGAGAAAGATATTCCTGGGCTGACAGATACTATTGTGCTTTAATGGTTGACATCCAAAAGAGCTACCAGAACCTCAAAGATTTTCAGTCTCTCTAAGATGATGATGCTTGACTCTATTGTCAGGAAACTCTTAAATAAAGAAGGTTAAAATCCCAGGACCAAAGCACCCAAGGTTCAGTATCTTGATTCAGCATCAGAACCCCACATGTTTTCAACACAACTACTGCTCTGAAGAAATAACACACTAAGTGAAATAAAGCAAGGAGGAGGCTGCAGAGCATGCAAACATTTTGGCCAAGAGAATGAAGGAAGCCAAAGAAAAATATCAGAAACAGTTTGCCAAGAGATGTAGGCTGGCCTTGCTGAGATCTTTTAGTTCTGAGTCCAGTTAAAATTATATCTTGAAAAGTAATATATAAATGATCAGACCTTAAAAAAATCCCCTCAGCTCTTTGTCTTTGATGTACTTGAATTATTTAATTTATAAAATACTATTGCATATATAAAAGGCTGTTAAATCAAGCATCTGTGTAGGAGTCCCAACCAAGTTTTCAAAAAAAAATTTAAACCATTCATCTCACCTTTTCAGTGATGACCCAGCACCTCTGCTCACCGTTCTTCTCAAGTGCATGATTTGCTCTTCATCTCCATGATGACTTTGGATTCCTGGATACAAAGAAACACGCATGTATCTAGAAGGAAACATTTCACCATGAACTTTTATTTCTAGTGTTCAGATAAATGGTATCATACTCTTCAATCCTTCTTCATCTTGCCTACTTTAGCTAACCATGTGTTTTCAGAAATAGTTTCAACTATGTATAACACACTAGCATGGGATTATATCAAAATAATCTGTCTATCCACTTTTCCTTTACATGACCATTTGCCTTGTTTACCATTTTTCCATATCAGAAATGATGCTAGGAACTTTCTTATATGTGAGAAGAAATTTCTAGAGGTGGGAAGATGAACATGTACATATGTACATTGTACAGTTTAGCTTTGCAAGATAATGGAAACTTGCTTAACAGCATTCTTGAAATATTTTCACAATGATGAAGATTCCCCATCAATTCCAAATACTCACCAATACCAATAATAATACCAATACCAATAATAATACCAATGTCATTGCCAGAGTACAAATCTTTGACAAACAACTCAGAAAAAGGTAATGCTCACCATAGTTTTAATTTGCTTCCTCAGATAGTAATGAGTTTATTGGTTGCCTATTTCTGTCTTTTAAAAAACTCTATTTCTGAGACTTTTAGGCAAATGGATGGAATTAGAAAATATCATCCTGAGTAAGGTAACCCAGTCACAAAAGAACACACATGGTATGCACTCACCGATAGGTGGATATTAGCCCAAAAGCTTGGAATACACATGATAAAATTCACAGACTACATCACGCTCAAGAAGAAGGAAGATTGAAGTATGGATGCTTCAGTCCTTCTTAGAAGGAGGAGCAAAATACTCAAAGGAGAAAATACAGAGACAAAGTGTACAACAGACTGAAGGAATGGCCATCCAGAGACTGCCCCATATGGGGTCCATTCCATATGCAAACTCCAAACCCAGACACTATTGAAAATGCTAAGAGGTGCTTGCTGACAGGAGCCTCATATAGCTGTCTCCTGAGAGGCTCTGCCAGAGCCTGCCAAATGCAGAGGCAGATGCTCACAACCAATCATTGGATGGAGCACAGGGTCCCCAATGGAGGAGTTAGAGAAAGGACTGAAGGAGCTGAAGGGGTTTGCAACCCATAGGAAGAACAACAATACCAACCAACCAGACCCCACAGAGTTCTCAGGGACTAAACCACCAACCAAAGAGTACACATGGAGGGACCCATAGCTCCAGCTGCATATAGAGCAGAGGATGGCCTTGTTGGACATCAGTGGGAGGAGAGGCCCTTGGTTCTGGGAAGGCTCGATGTACCAGTGTAGGGGAATGCCAGAGTGGTGAGGTGGGAGTGGGTAGGAGGGTGGAGTAGCACCCTCATAGAAGCAGGGGACGCTGGAGGGGCGTTTCCGGAGGGGAAACCAGGAAAAGGGATAGCATCTGAAATGTAACTAAATAAAATATCCAATAAAAATTGTTTCTTGGATTTTTGTCTCTTTTTTCTCAATATTTTCTTTACAAAGCACGATTATACTTGTCTGCCTTAAGAGCTTCCCGATTTTGCCTTGTTTGCATTTCTTTCTTACAGCTACTTAAAGATAACAGTTTAAATTTATCACACTTAAGTTTTCAATCTATATGGTTAATAATTTTATGTCACATAAATATTTTTCATCGTAAGAAGTGTTATGTTTCAACACTTAATATGTGAGAAACCTACACCAGCAAGAAGTGGAGAAGAGAATAAAGAAAAATGGGGGAGTGGGAGGAACATGAAATAAACGTCCAATTTTAGTAATTAGAGAAAATAAAGCTTTGAGACATGCTCCCAGGCCTGTTCATAGTTTTACTGTCTCTTCAATTTCCCATGAAGGCCTCTGGAACACATTGGAGTGGATCAGTGAAATTTTTCAAAAAAATATTCAGAGTTAGGCCTATGTGTCTGCTGGTCATCAAATATAAGTCATGTTTTTCTATTTATGATTCTGTAGTGTGTGATATAAGGTGATGTAAATATTTCAGGGTTTGAATACATGTATCACACTTGTTTTCTTTGCCTTTGCAAATTCAGAAGGTCCAGTGAAGCCTAGAGACCAGGCAGCCAGTGTTTATTCGCCTCTTTCTCTCTCCAAGCAATTGGAACTTCAGTCCGTTCTATTACTTACTTGAAATCTAGCCTTAAATTCTCATTCAACCGTGTACCATCATTTAAGATTTTATTCTCATGTAATTAAGTTCTTGTATACACTCAGATATGCTTTAGGTCTGTATTATTCAGGATTCTCTAGAGTAACAGAATTTATATAATGAATCTCTCTCCCTCCCTCTCTCCCTCCCTCCTTCTTTCCTTCCCTCCCTCCCTCTCTCTCCCTCTCCTTCCTCTTTCCTTCCTCTTTCTCCCCCTCTCCATCTGTCCAATTCTAGTCACTAGAGGAAATAGAAGCTTTGAGATATCCAGGCTTACTGTATTTGTACTGTTTCTTCACATTTCCATGAAAGTCCCTGGAAAAACACACACACACACACACACACACACACACACACACACACACACACACACACACACACACACACACACACACACGGGGGGAATTTATTGGAATGACTTACAGGTTGCTGTCCAACTAATCCAAGAATGGATAGCTGTGTTTGGAAAGTGAAAAAATCAAATAGTTGCTCTGTCCACAAGGCTGGATGTCTTGGCTGGTCCTTGGTATGTGCTGGAATCCCAAAGTAGACTCCTAGGCCAGTGAAGAAATGGGTGTGCTAGTAAGGTGGGGACCAATAGGCAAAGTGCAAAAGTGTCTTTCTTCTATGTGTTTATCTAGGTTTCAAACAGAAGTTGTGACCAAGATTAAAAATATGTCTTCCTGATTCAAAATCCAAACCAAAAGCATGTGTTTTCCTATGCCAAACATCCAGATTAGAAGTGGATTCACTCATTTCAAATCAAACAAGCATAATTGCTTATAGGTGCCCTGATTTCTGGATTGTAGCCCATTCCATATGTCAAGTGGAGAATCAAGAATAGCCCATGAAAACGTTTAAGTAATTGATTACAATAAGTCTGTCATTTCTAATTCTTGAGTGAAGACCACCTTCTATGATTTTTTTGTTCAATTTTATAACATTATGCATTTAGGTCTTTTGTAATAATAAGTCTTTGAGGTTTTTCACATTGTCGATGTCATTAAACTTGAGGTATTTAAGCATAATATCAGTTTTTCATCTAATCTGAGCCCATTACACTTAACATTGAAATGGCTTAGAGGAGAAAAAGGCTTGCTCTACTCACGTATAAACTGTATCATTTTTCTGACATTTCTATTTTTAATGTTTTTTAATTGCAACTTATTCTCATCTAAATAAGAATATTTCAATTATGTACATGATACTAGTTTTTAAATTTTTATTCCTGTTTGGTATCATAATGGGAATAAATAAAAATAATCTGTCCATCCATTTTTTTCTTTGTGTGATCATTTGCCGTCTTTACGGTTTCTCTGGGTCAGAAATGTGATAAGATGCTAGAGGTGTGAACACCTGAAGAGTTCTTTTTATAAATGTGTTGAAACATTCTCTTTCTCTCTCTGAATGGCTTTGGATAAAATGACGTCTCTATGAGGTATATTGTAGAAAGAAATGGAGGTGAGGAAGAGAGCATCTCTGGGAATAATTAATGCTTTCCATTTTCTCTTAAAAGTTTCTTTCCTGCTAAATACCTAGTTCTCTTACTTCGTTATAGCAAATAAGAATTTAAATACAATCTTCAAGACTTTATCAATCTGGGATTTGTAGGGAAGCAATCAACAGAACTATGGTGCAATGTATGTATGCACATGCGTGCGTGTGTGCGTGTATAGAGGCAGGTTATAAAGAACTGATTCATGCTATTTTGCAGGTTGAGAGATCAGTAAGCTGGGGACCTGGAAGAACTAATGTTAAAATTTCAGTCTGACTGAGTAAGTACCAGTTTGGAAGCTGGCAGGCTTGACAATCAATAGGCACAAGGTCAAGTTAAAGTCTGAAGGCATTAAAAGGCTAGTACCCTATTTTAATTAGCTGGGAAGTAGGTAGATCCTTCTATTGATGGTAAAGTGACTATTTTTCTTTTCAGGTCTTCAACTGATTGGATAAGAACAATATTTCTTATTTGTCAGAACATTTTGCTTAATTAATTTCAGTGACTCATATCCCAAAGCACACATGTCGAACACACCCATAAATGCTTGGCTAACAGTTTAGTCACCATAAAGGACTCGGTCAAATTGGTATATAAAATTAAGCACCACAAGGACATAATCAGTTCTCCATTTTGTAACCATTAGGAGAAGATTACATAAAATCTTTCATCTTACTTGTTCTCTTAGTTTATTGTGGTATTTTGATTTATTATCTCTGTCGACCATTGAAAATGAAAGTCAACATATAGGATGTTTCAAAATGCTGGAGAAGTTCTTACATTTAAGTATTGGGTGTTTGCCTAAATTCTTGGATATTCTCAAGAGAAAGGAAATATAAACAGTAATACTGTAGATCATATGAAAGCAATGAGATTGTCAAACCCTTCAGAAAGATATGGCTATGAGCATATGAACAAGAAATGCCAGAGAAAAAAATGGAAAAGCAGTCATGTTTCTGCTAGTGCAGTTGACATTTTGAAATCTATATTTGTCCTCAGGGAAGCCCATATGACTTCTGTAATTGAAATTGCCTGAATGGTGGAATGAAGGGGGAAGAGGAAAGAATGAAGTATTAAAGTCTTTGTTGTACTTGATACCAGGTAAGTGATGCTTATAGAGAGAGTTCAATATATGACCAGACAAAGATACTCAGAAAGTCTGTCACATTTTACATGTTGAAGTAATGAATGTCTGCTTCCTCTCAATAAAACTTAATTTAAATACTTGCAATCAAAGTTTTTTTTATAGAAAAACAAATATTAGATATTAAAATTCACCTCAGATATATCAACTTGATTGAAAAGTAAAATCATGTTCCAATCCATTTGAATTCACTCATCTGTTGAAAAATATATATTTCCTACATGGATAGTATTATTTCAGGCACAGAGCATTCTTTGCAAGAACATTCTTATAAAAGATGCCCCAGAGTCTGCTCCCTCCAGGACATGATCACACAGCCAGAAGGCATGAGGAAAAGGCAATATTGATAAAATGTTGATTTATTAGTATATAGAGCTATAGTTAGTAAATTTATGTTATATATGAGTTCTCAGTCTAATGGGTATCATGAATGGACTAAAATGTAGGCCAAAATGAATACAATTGTTGTTGTAAAACATGTGCTATCAGCTAAAAGCCTTTGATAACCCTAGGATTTTTATATAGCTTTTATGATAAACACAAACACAAATATAAAATTTCTCATTAGGTACACAGCAGAGCAAGACAAAGAATCAGTGCACATCATGATCAAGATCTAAGCAATTGCAAAGAAAATAAAAGACAAGATAATGAAGGGAGTGTAAAAAGAATAAAAAAAAAGAAACCTTACAAAATGTCAATGGTCAGTCTTTACCTATCAGTGATTACACTAAATTTAAATATATTAGGTTCATCAATCAAAATGGACATAGTACATGAATGATAAGGTAAAACATAACAATGTTTATAAGAAACTCACTTTTTTTTATTAACTTGAGTATTTCTTATCTACATTTCGAATGTTATTCCCTTTCCCGGCTTCCGGGCAAACATCCCCCCAACCCCTCCCCCTCCCCCTCTATATGGGTGTTCCCCTCCCCATCCTCCCCCCATTACCGCCCTCCGCCCAACAATTACATTCACTTGGGGTTCAGTCATGGCAGGACCAAGGGCTTCCCCTTCCACTGGTGCTCTTACTAGGCTATTCACTGCTACCTATGAGGTTGGAGCCCAGGGTCAGTCCATGTATAGTCTTTGGGTAGTGGCTTAGTCCCTGGAAGCTCTGGTTGGTTGGCATTGTTGTTCATATGGGGTCTCGAACCCCTTCAAGCTCTTTCAGTCCATTCTCTGATACCTTCAATGGGGGTCCTGTTCTCAGTTCAGTGGTTTGCTGCTGGCATTCGCCTATGTATTTGCTGTATTCTTGCTGTGTCTCTCAGGAGAGATCTACATCTGGCTCCTGTTGGACTGCACTTCTCTGCTTCATCCATCTTGTACAATTGGGTGGCTGTATATGTATGGGCCACATGTGGGACAGGTCCTGAATGGGTGTTCCTTCTGCCTCTGTTTTAATCTTTGCCTCCCTATTCTGTGCCAAGGGTATTCTTGTTCCCCTTCTAAAGAAGGAGTGAAGCATTCGCATTTTGATCATCTGTCTTGAGTTTCATGTGTTCTGTGCATCTAGGGCAATTCAAGCATATGGGCTAATACCCACTTATCAATAAGTGCATACCATGTGTGTTCTTCTGTGATTGGGTTACCTCACTCAGGATGATATTTTCCAGTTCCATCCATTTGCCTATGAATTTCATAAAGTCATTGTCTTTGATAGCTGAGTAATATTCCATTGTGTAGATGTACCACATTTTCTGTATCCATTCCTCTGTTGAAGGGCATCTGGGTTCTTTCCAGCTTTTGGTTATTATAAATAAGGCTGCTATGAACATAGTGGAGCACGTGTCTTTTTTATATGTTGGGGCATCTTTTGGTAAATGCCTAAGAGAGGTATAGCTGGGTCCTCAGGTAGTTCAATGTCCAATTTTCTGAGGAACCTCCAGACTGATTTCCAGAATGGTTGTACCAGTCTGCAATCCCACCAACAATGGAGGAGTGTTCCTCTTTCTCCGCATCCTCGCCAGCATCTGCTGTCACCTGAGTTTTTGATCTTAGCCATTCTCACTGGTGTGAGGTGAAATCTCAGGGTTGTTTTGGTTTGCATTTCCCTTATGACTAAAGATGTTGAACATTTCTTTAGGTGTTTCTCAGCCATTCGGCATTCCTCAGCTGTGAATTCTTTGTTTAGCTCTGAACTCCATTTTTTAAAAGGGTTATTTGACTCCCTGTGGTCTAACTTCTTGAGTTCTTTGTATGTTTTGGATATAAGGCCTCTATCTGTTGTAGGATTGGTAAAGATATTTTTCCAATCTGTTGGTTGCCCTTTTGTCCTAACCACCGTGTCCTTTGCTTTACAGAAGCTTTGCATTTTATGAGATCCCATTTGTCGATTCTTGATCTTAGAGAATAAGCCATTGGTGTTTTGTTCAGGAAATTTTCTCCAGTGCCCATGTGTTCAAGTTGCATCCCCACTTTTTCTTCTATTAGTTTGAGTGTATCTGGTTTGATGTGGAGGTCTTTGATCCACTTGGACTTAAGTTTTGTACAGGGTGATAAGCATGGATCGATCTGCATTCTTCTACATGTTGCCCTCCAGTTGAACCAGCACCATTTGCTGAAAATGCTATCTTTTTTCCATTGGATGGTTTTGGCTCCTTTGTCAAAAATCAAGTGACCATAGGTGTGTGGGTTCATTTCTGGGTCTTCAATTCTATTCCATTGGTCTATCTGTCTGTCTCTGTACCAATACCATGCAGTTTTTATCACTATTGCTCTGTAATACTGCTTGAGTTCAGGGATAGTGATTCCCCCTGAAGTCCTTTTATTGTTGAGGATAGCTTTAGCTATCCTGGGTTTTTTGTTATTCCAGATGAATTTGCAAATTGTTCTGTCTAACTCTTTGAAGAATTGGATTGGTATTTTGATGGGGATTGCATTGAATCTGTAGATCGCTTTTGGTAAAATGGCCATTTTTACTATATTAATCTTGCCAATCCATGAGCATGGGAGATCTTTCCATCTTCTGAGGTCTTCTTCAATTTCTTTCTTCAGAGGCTTGAAGTTCTTATTATAGAGATCTTTTACTTACTTGGTTAAAGTCACACCGAAGTACTTTATATTATTTGGGACTATTATGAAGGGTGTCGTTTCCCTAATTTCTTTCTCAGCTTGTTTCTCTTTTGTGTAGAGGAAGGCTACTGATTTATTTGAGTTAATTTTATACCCAGCCACTTTCCTGTAGTTGTTTATCAGCTTTATTAGTTCTCTGGTGGAACTTTTGGGATCACTTAAATATACTATCATATCATCTGCAAATAGTGATATTTTGACTTCTTCTTTTCCGATCTGTATCCCCTTGATCTCCTTTTGTTTTCTGATTGCTCTGGCTAGAACCTCAAAAACTATATTGACTAAGTAAGGAGAGAGTGGGCAGCCTTGTTTAGTCCCTGATTTTAGTGGGATTGCTTCAAGTTTCTCTCCATTTAGTTTAATGTTAGCAACTGGTTTGCTGTATATGGCTTTTACTATGTTTAGGTATGGGCCTTGAATTCCTATTCTTTCCAGGACTTTTATCATGAAGGGGTGTTGAATTTTGTCAAATGCTTTCTCAGCGTCTAATGAAATGATCATGTGGTTTTGTTCTTTCAGTTTGTTTATATAATGGATCATGTTGATGGTTTTCCTTATATTAAACCATCTCTGCATGCCTGGGATGAAGCCTACTTGATCATGGTGGATGATTGTTTTGATGTGTTCTTGGGTTCGGTTTGCCAGAATTTTATTGAGTATTTTTGCATCGATATTCATAAGGGAAATTGGTCTGAAGTTCTCTTTCTTTGTTGGGTCTTTGTGTGGGTTAGGTATAAGAGTAATTGTGGCTTCATAGAAGGAATTCGGTAGTGCTCCATCTGTTTCAATTTTGTGGAATAGTTTGGATAATATTGGTATGAGGTCTTCTATGAAGGTCTGATAGAATTCTGCACTAAACCTGTCTGGACCTGGGCTCTTTTTGGTTGGGAGACCTTAAAGACTGCTTCTATTTCCTTAGGAGTTATGGGGTTGTTTAACTGGTGTATCTGTTCCTGATTTAGCTTGGGTACCTGGTATCTGTCTAGGAAATTGTCCATTTCCGCCAGATTTTCCCGTTTTGTTGAATATAGGTTTTTGTAGTAGGATCTGATGATTTTTTGAATTTCCTCTGTTCCTGTAGTATGTCTCCCTTTTCATTTCTGATTTTGTTAACTTGGACACACTCTCTGTGTCCTCGAGTTAGTCTGGCTAAGGGTTTATCTATCTTGTTGATTTTCTCAAAGAACCAACTTTTGGTTCTGTTGATTCTTTGTATGGTCCTTTTTGTTTCTACTTGGTTGATTTCAGCTCTGAGTTTGATTATTTCCTGCCTTCTACTCCTCCTGGGTGTATTTGCTTCTTTTTGTTCTAGAGCTTTTAGGTGTGCTGTCAAGCTGGTGACATATGCTTTCTCCTGTTTCTTTCTGCAGGCACTCAGAGCTATGAGTTTTCCTCTTAGCACAGCAAGAAACTCACTTTAACTTTAAGGACACATGTATGCTGAAAGAGAAGGGATTAAAAAAAGTAGTTTGTTCTGGGACATGGCTCAATCAGTAAGGGACTTGACATGCAAGCCCGAGGACCTGAGTTCAGACCTCAGGACTCATATAAAGAGCCTGATGTGTTAGTCACATCTGTAATCTCAGTTCTGGGAGGTTGAAACAGGAGAATCTATGTGTGCCAACCTGGATGAGTTGGGAGGAAGAAACCTGATAGTGATTGCTACCTTCTACATGTCCATGGCCACACCCCTACATAAAGGAAAAGGTAGGTCAGAGAAATAGTAACTAGAAAAGAGTAAATACATGTTAATGGTGACATTTAAATGTGAAAAGAAACGGTTTCAATTAAGACCTGTCCCAATAGACAAGAAGTTAATTATACAGTGGTAAAGAGGTTAATTAATCAAAAGTGTATAATAATTATAAATATCTGTTCAACTATGTATAGAACACCTGAACACATAAACCAAATATGGAAGCCAGTCAATAACTCAATAGTAGTTAAATTCAGTCTATAGGTATGTCACACTAATGGGAAATCAGAAACAATCATAGCACTATAAGCCAAATGGACCTAACAGCTCTATTAAGAATCCATTGAACTTCATCACATCGCTCAGATACACACGAAACAGCCTTAACAATAGTCTACCAATAGGTTGTGAACAAAACTTAACGTGACTGAAATTATCCTAAGTATCTTTTCTGACTGACCGCAGTAGTGTAAAATTAAAAGTCAATAACAAATGTAATTTTGGAAAAATTGCAAGTATGAAAATTAAGTACTGGGCCTTTGGCCTGGGATTCTTCAGGCTCTCTGTGTTTCAAAGTGAAAAGTTCCAGGCTACATGTAAAAACAGTGAGGAGAGCTATTTTATTTTTCTAGGACAAAGAAGAGTGTATTTTTTGTAGTACTGTAAATAGTGACACAAAATTAACAGGACGGAAAGGAGAGAATGGAAATCAGATTCATTTTGCAATGCAAAAACACTGATCAAATCCCGAGCAACACTGGAAAGAGTTGTGGTAGATTTGACCTAAAACTACAAATAGCAGAAATCTCCTTTTTTCATCCTCTCAGTGCCTTATGTTCTTTTTGATTGACAGCTTGAATATCTTCCTTCTGTTTGCCTTGGATGGGCATTTCAGAAGTGGAAGTCTCTCTAGCTGAGTTTTCTGAACGGTAAATACAATGTGTTCTGTCAAACCTGACCCCTTGGAGTATCCACCTGTTTAGTCAGATTTGATCTGGATACCAATGTTTAGGATTTCATCAACAGGGTTTAATCACTGTGGGAATTCATTTCTATATAAGAACAGCTTTGAAGGAGGGCATCTTCAGGAGAGCTGGCCATATCCCTTGCCAGCTATGGTCTTGGGTGAGGTAGCCGGGTCAGTGCTGGAGAGCTGGCCTTGGTGGTGTGGCTGCAAGAGAACTGGTGGGTTGACCAAGTCAGCTACCACCCAGTCCAAGATCCAGGGATTTGAGTTGGGCTGTCCCAGCATCTACCCTATCTATGAACCCCTGGAGTGCTTAAAGGGGTTGTTGGTCTTGCAGATCCAAAGCTGCAGGATCTCCATGACAACAGGATATCTGAGAGGACTCCCTGTGAAGATCCAGTACTGATAGTGTAGCAAAAGCCAGAGGCCTCAAACCAGATCAATGGCTCATTGCAATGAACATTTGCAAGGAAAGTTGTTTGGACAAAAGGGTATACTGTGGGGTACACTGTGACACACTGCAGCTTCTACTACAAGACATCTTGTTTTGTTTATTTTATTTTGAGGGTGAGGTTACAAGGGTGGAAATGAAAGGATGGAGACCTGAGTGGAATTGGGTGCATGATGTGAAATGCACAAAAAAATCCTTGAAAGCAGAAACAAGATCAGGTTGATATCCCCAGTCTCAAAAAGGTTGGGTTATTTTTTATTTCCCATGGCTTCTGTCTTAGGATCACTTCATACTCCTATAGCTGCCCAGGAGCCACTCTGTCAGCATGCCTGATGTTTGAAAAGAGGAAGGTGGAAGAAGGCATTTCCTCTTGTTGAAGAAGACATCTGGTAAATATCCTCAACACATTAGGGTTTATTTCAGCCAAACTTCCTTGTTTGAAACTTGGGCATGTAGACACATATCACATAAGCAAAGACAGTTTAAATTGTAGTCTCTCAGTCAGGGGCAAGATGATTTTTAGCTGTAGTCAGAGTAAGCATGGTGTTTTCTAAACAAATTCTAGGCATTGTGAAATCCAAGATGAAATCCAGCCCCATCCTCATTGCCTTATGTGTTTGAACATTTGGTCCCCAGTGGGTGCTGTTGTAGAAGTTTGTTGGCCTTTTAGAAGGTAGAAAATTGTTAGAGTAAATGTATTACCAGGGAGCAGTCTTGGAGTTATACAGCTTGATCCCCTCCTGTTCCACTCAGAGTTTCTGGTCCTTGGAGATAAGAGCAAGCAACCACCTTTCTGCAGTTCTACAATTTGGAGCCACTATTGCCACATCCTGTTGCCATGAGAGATGAGAATGTGATCCAAAATGCTCCGTAGTCTCTAAGTCACCTTCGGTCAGTTATTTGGTCCCAAAGACAAGAAAAGTAACTAACCTATACTTCCCAAGACATTAAGAATTAGAGATGAAATCAAATGTGTTCTGAGTGGTATGGTCAGAGACAAGACCCAGAGGCCCCTGAGCTGGAATGGACCCGAAAACCTCCTTCCTAGGACTAGCTTTCATGGCACCATAAGGTGCCATGTAAATTTCTGAAGGACAGAACCAATAGTTCTACCCAGCTATGACAACTATGAACCACAACAAGCAATGAGAAAAATAAGGGTGGTAGCCATTCCTTGGCAAGGATAGCAAAGAGCTCTCTAACTGGACTTAAGATCTACTCAGCAAGAAAATCATGCCTGGTACTGGAAACCTAGCCAAATACCAAAGTCAAATGAAGTCAAGTGTATTAGAGGGTAAACTCCAACTCCCCCTTTATTAAAAAAAGCATAGTCTTTAACTACATTCTAAATATTTGTTCTCACACTCACAAATAAGCATAATCCCTACACCTTACCAAGGTAACATCTCTTTGCAACAGAGACTACTACAGAAAATCAAATCTAACCAAAATTCGGAGTTGTAGCGACCAGTCCCAGTGGATAAATCTACAATATAACTCCAACTTAGGGAGTAATGCAAAAGAAGGGGCAGAAAGGTCGTAAGAGCCAAATGAACATGGGATTTATTCTGTATCAGAAGATAAGCATATAAAAATCTCATCAACATGACAGTTTAGGCATGAGCTGAACAAAGCAATGACAACAGACATGCTAACATGGGCAGGAGAAGCCCAGGAGGCCTCAACTTTGCACAAAGAACTACAGGGAACTTAGGAGTGTTGAAAGCAAGAGAACTAGTCTTCCCCAGAGAAGGGCACAGCAGCTAGTTATCTGTAGAGAGCAGCACGGTGAAACAAAGATGGCGCCGACATCCAGCCTTGTCTGGATGTCGACAACTTACTGCGCATGTGCAGGCTTGTCCCCTTGTTAGGGCGGCCATACGATAATGAGATGTAGGGCGCCCTCCAGTGGTGAACAACGGTACTGCACATGTGCGGTTTTTGCACCAGGTGTCAGTTGACCTGTTAATATGCTAATGGGGTGATTCATTCTCCGCCAATCCCTGGAGGACAAGTAGTGGGGTGATCTATGCCCCACCAATCCCTGAGAGATAATTAGCATACTGTTGTGTATATAAGTTGAGCGACTTTGCTGCTTGGGGTCCCTGTTCAAGAGAGCTGTAACACTAAGAGAGCTGTAACACTAAGAAGAGCTGTAACACAGTAAAGGCTTGTTCGCAGAAGAATCCTGTTGCCGAGCGTCGTTCTTGCTGGCGGGACATTGGGCGCGCGACAAGTGGTGCTGAAACCCGGTAACCAACATCGCCGGTGCCGAGGGGACCCTTCAGTGTGCTGAAGAGGATTCAGACTGCGAGAAGGTAAATTAAAAGGTAAGCTTCGAGAGGCATGCCCCTTTTTGGAAGAGAGCATGTCAGAAACGGAGCGCAGTGAGAAATTAGGAGCGTGCAAAAAGAAAAAGGTTACTAAAACAAAAGTGAAAGAGATACAAAAGGCGGAAGAAACGCTGCTGGAGGAAAAAATAGGTATGCCCCGGAGGACGAAGTACAAGTCATCCGGAGAGGATACTTTGTATCCATTAAAAGAATTAGAAGCCTTAGAACCGACTGATAGTGACTCTGAGCAAGAGTTGTCAGAGTCGGAGGAAGAAGAATTAGAGGAAGAGGTAGCCATATATGAGGAAGAAAGATATGGGCCTAGGTGGAGAGCCACTGTGAAGAAACCTAAAGTTATGGATCCTTTGTGGGCAAGGCTGGTAATTTTGTTTCTTTTTTTCTTTGTGTGGGATAGAGAAGCCACAGATGGCAAGCTTAAGCCTGGACCAAAACCTCTTTGGCGAATGGTCCCTGCCTGCTTAGAGGATAAACGATGTGAGGAAGCTGTTAGGACAGGTCAGAGGGTCCTTGCAGAGCAACAAGAAAGTATGTCAGAGGGAGAAAAGGTCTCGAAAGAAAAAAAGAAAAGAAAAGGAGATAAAAGGAACAGAGAGAAGGTAGAGATAAAAAATGGGGTCAGTGCAGCTTTTGTTGTGGCTCAAGTTGAGGCTATTGCTAGGTATGTGATTAGGCTCTGGAAACCTCACAGAGTCATACTGATCAGATTTGATAGAGGTAGACCGCCTGAAAATTTATCCAGGAGAATCAAACAAAAAGATAAACTTGAGTGTGCCTACTTGGATTCCTGGTCTCAAGGAGATTTAGCAAGTGACAAGGTGCTTCTCTTAAAAAAGCAGTTTCAATCGGCCCTTGGAGCCTTGCACCTCTAGCTAAGATATGTGTAGCCACTTCAATTTTTTTTCTGATTGGTTTTAAATGTATGAATATTCTCTACATGCCTTGGTTATGGACTATTGGCTTTTAAGTTATTGGATATGGTTAAAAAATGTAACATTGGTAACAGAAAGTTGACATAAAACTGGTAAATTTGGATACAGTCATTCTAGACAACATGTGGCATGAGCCAATCTAGGGAAACAGGTCTAAATTGGGAGGATATTTTTATGGAAATCTTATCCTAGAAACCAGGCTTCTCAAAGATTTTAAGGCAATGTCTCTTTGTTGAGGTATTGGAAACTGCACCATCATGTGTTCATATGTAGGAATTGGCAGTCAAACCTTGTAGCCTGAAGGATAGACTCGGTGTTTTGGAGACTGGATTTTGGGATGATAAGGCTGATCTCAAGGAAGAGGCTGCTCAGTGTGAGAGGGAGAGATATGAAGATTGTGGCACCCTAGAAGCGGCCTATGCGAAAGTGGTTAAGGTGCTTGAAAACAATCAATTGTTCATAGCACCTGAAAAGGTTCAAATGGGCCAAATGGGAGAATATTTAGGAACTAAAAATCACTCCTCATAGTATTTCCCCTCAGAAAATTGAATTTTGAAAAAATCATTAAAAACATTAAATGACTTTCAAAAATTACTAGGAAGCATAAATTGGATTTGACCCTATATTAAAATGCCCAATGTAGATTTACAACCACTTTATGAGATCCTGAAAGGGGATTCTCAGCTTACTTCACCCCATGTTTTAACCAAGGAAGCACGATTATCCTTGAGGAAAGTAGAAGAAAGATTAGAAGAGGCAATGCTAAGAAGGTACAAGGAAAAGGAAGATCTGCTTTTGTGTATACTGAGAACCTTTTGTCAGCCTACAGGAGTGCTATGGCAACAAGGTCCACTTCTTTGGATTTATCCCCATATTTCTCCTAATAAGACCCTTGAATATTACCCTTCTGCTGTTGCACAGCTTGCTGTGTTAGGCGTTAAATCTTGTATTCAGCATTTTGGTATTTTACCCAAGAAAATTATTATACCATATACAACTGCTCAGATGGAAACATTGTGTGACTTGATAGATGACTGGACCATATTACACTGTAGTTTTGATGGAGAGTTTGACAATCATTATCCTAAGGATCCGTTGCTACAATTTTTTACTGAACACCCAGTGATCTTTCCTAAGATCATTGCCTCAGAGCCTTTGTCTGGAGTGTTAGATATTTATACAGATGGCTCCAAGACAGGTGTAGGTGCCTATATGGTTGATTCTCAAGAACCAGTATTAATTCAATACAGTCCAGGTACCCCCAAATTACAGAATGTAAAATTGTATTGGAAGTTTTTAAAAGATTTCATGATTCTTTTAATTTAATTTCTGACTCTGCTTATGTAGTTAATGCTGTGTGCTCACTTGAAATTGCAGGGCCAATTCGGGCGAGTAATACCATATGTCAAATTCTTTTAGAATTACAAAATTTGATTTGGGCCAGAAAAAAAATAAAATTTTTATACAACATATTCGAGCCCATACTAATTTGCCTGGTCCCATCACCAGTAATAACACCCTGGTGGATGCTAGTACTCGTAGAGAGTTTATTTTTCATGCCACTCCGGTTGATCTCGCTAGAGGATTTCATCAAAAGTTTCATGTACCTGCCTTTACTCTTCAATAAAAATTTAAAATCTCTAGAGCTGTAGCTCGTGATGTGGTGTTAAGTTGCCAGAATTGTGTTCAATTTCACCACCCTCCTCATGTGGGGATTAACCCTCGTGGTCTGATCCCGCTAAAACTTTGGCAGATGGATGTCACACACATATCTCAATTTGGAAATTTAAAATATGCTCATGTTTCTGTTGATACCTATTCCGGTATTATACACGCTACTCTGATGACTGGTGAAAAAGCTCGTAATGCCATTAGCCATTGCTTAGAGGCATGGGCAGCCTGGGGAAAGCCTGATAGTCTCAAGACAGACAACGGGCCTGCCTACACTGCAAAGTCCTTTCAGGCATTTTGCCAGACAATACAGGTCGGTCATACTACAGGCTTACCATACAATCCCCAAGGTCAAGGAATTGTGGAAAGAGTACATCGTACCTTAAAAGAGCTTATACGAAAACAAAAAGAGGGAATTGCCAGCAGCCGAACACCAAAAGAACAACTTTCTTTAGCTCTTTCTACTCTAAATTTCTTAATTTTGGATGTGCATGGCCGCTCTGCTGCAGATCACCATGCTACTACTACACCTATACCTAATGCAGAAGTAAAGTGGAAGGATGTCTTAACTGATGAATGGCATGGCCCAGATCCCGTGATTTCGAGATCTAGGGGAGCGATTTGTGTTTTTCCGCAGAATCAAGAAAATCCAATTTGGGTACCTGAGCGTTTGACTCGAAAATTGCCTTCTGCTCTTCCTGAAGATGAGACTACGAACCCTACTATTACTACTGGGAAGGGTAATACAGGTTAATTCGCTCACCCTGTGGGCTATTGCCAGATCCTGGCCAGTACCCATGCCAGTTCATAGCAATTCTACTGTTTTGAGAATAAGACTGGCAAGCATAATCTCTGGCCTTGGTTTCAATGGGTGCTGTCCAATGAGCAAGGGGCATATACATCCCTGACCCCCTTTGCTAGGTTGATGGGTGAGAACTTCGTGCTATATAATGTTTCAGCTACAAGAAAAAATGATACCAGGTTGACCAATATTCAATATAATAACCTCTTGGCAAATAATACTGCCACTAGTACTTCAGTATGTGTTAGATCACCTTTTTTCTTTCTGATAAGCACTAATGTAAGCAGTGGTGCTTTAAATTGTAATAGCTCTGATGTAGTCTGCTATTTAGCTGAATGCTGGGATGGCACTAATGACACCGCAGTGATGGTTAAGATTCCCTCCTTTGTGCCAATCCCAGTGGAGGCAAACCCAGATAGCTTTCCTATTCTTAATTTGCTGAGAGCCAAAAGAGATTTTGGAATTATGGCAGTCATAATTTCAGCCATTGTGCTGTCTGCTGCTGCAGCTACCACAGCTGCAATCGCTATGACCAATCAAATACAGATGGCTGAGACTGTCAATCAGATTGTAGAAAGAACTGCAGTGGCACTAGAGATACAAGAAGAATTTAATACCCATTTGGCATCTGGCTTTCTATTAGCTAATCAAAGGATAGATTTAGTTCAAAAACAAATTGAAGCACTGTGCCATATGATGCAGTTGTCCTATGATCCCTCCTTTAGAGTTTATGCATTATTCCTTTGCAAGCTAACTTTTCTCAGCATTTTCAACAGAGCAAA
This sequence comes from Rattus norvegicus, assembly GCF_021556685.1. Taxonomy (NCBI): domain Eukaryota; kingdom Metazoa; phylum Chordata; class Mammalia; order Rodentia; family Muridae; genus Rattus; species Rattus norvegicus. The sequence continues at coordinate 60,181,307 of NC_141538.1, read as the reverse complement.
GAAATCTCGAATTACCTGAAAGGAAACTGGTCCATGAAAGCAGAGCAACTATCAAGACAATTGCTGATGCAGATTGCTGTCCTCAACAGCACTAGGTTGGACCCCATCACAGTTGAAGATTTGACCTCATGGATTACCAATGCTTTCTCCCTTTTCAAGGAGTGGGCGGGCATGTTTGTCCCGGGGAGCTATTATCCTCCTGGGATGCGGAGTAGGTCTCTGGCTTATTGGCCGTTTAAAAAGAGAACATGCCAGACACAAAGTGGTTGTTTACCAGGCTAGGACCACCAGTAAAAAGGGTGCTTCTCCCAACATATGGCTGGCCTCTTTGAAAGATCAAGAGTTCGCCCTAGATCATTTTTGTCACAGTCATGTGGAGTCATTGTATCCAGGGACGGGCAACTTTCCTCGAGCTCGGACCAACCCAACACACGGGGCCCGGTGGTGATAGGGTAACTCTATGACGGGTAAGGCCGAGTTTGGACCTAAGACAGGAGCAATGACAAGATTGATGTGACACCCAGTTCTAGACCAGTCATTTTATTAAACAAAAAAGGGGGAGATGTAGAGAGCGGCGCGGTGAAACAAAGATGGCGCCGACATCCAGCCTTGTCTGGATGTCGACAACTTACTGCGCATGTGCAGGCTTGTCCCCTTGTTAGGGCGGCCATACGATAATGAGATGTAGGGCGCCCTCCAGTGGTGAACAACGGTACTGCACATGTGCGGTTTTTGCACCAGGTGTCAGTTGACCGTTAATATGCTAATGGGGTGATTCATTCTCCACCAATCCCTGGAGGACAAGTAGTGGGGTGATCTATGCCCCACCAATCCCTGAGAGATAATTAGCATACTGTTGTGTATATAAGTTGAGCGACTTTGCTGCTTGGGGTCCCTGTTCAAGAGAGCTGTAACACTAAGAGAGCTGTAACACTAAGAAGAGCTGTAACACAGTAAAGGCTTGTTCGCAGAAGAATCCTGTTGCCGAGCGTCGTTCTTGCTGGCGGGACATTGGGCGCGCGACAGTTATCCAATTCTAAATGCTCAGCTCTTAAAAGTTGAAAACAAGCAATATACAGACTAAATAGGTCATACTTACGTATTTGGGGGTGTGTGTGTGTGTGTGTGTGTGTGTGTGTGTGTGTGTGTGTGAAATTGTTTGGTTTTGATAGATCCTCAGTATGCAACACAGGTTTGTCTTACACTCATTCTCCTGCCTCAGCATCTCAAGAGCTGGCATTATACCACCTGTCTCTCAACTCAAAATTCTTGAGGTCTAGATAAAATCTATATTCTGTTAGAAGTCAAAGCTTGGACTATACCTCATTAGAGAGAACATTATTTTAGGGCCCCAGAAACCATATTAATACAGGGGCCTCAAGATCAACCCTGTACAGTTTATTTCACTCTCTTGGACCAGGCTGGTCAATGTTGCTTTGATGGTCTGATCAATAACTGTTAAAGCCAGAACTTGATTAATGTCTGCTGTGATATTGGGAATTAAATATCTGAAATGACAATGGACCTGCAGCCAACTTTCCTGGTTGACTTTTCTGTCCCAGCTCTTACAGAGGCTTTCCTAACTTTCTTCTCAAATCATCTGTGACATTCTTTCTTTTTACCATACATCACCGTATGTGGATATATTATTGTACTTGCTGCAGACTAAATGAAGACCAAGGTGATTGCCCTCTTCAGCTGCATCCCAGAGGTGAGAGAGGCTTCCTGAACGTGAGTCAGCCTATCTGTGTTTCTGCGTTTGTAATAAAGAACAAAATTCCCTCCACATTTCATCTCCATTCCTGAGTCTAAGCTGCCTTTAATTTCCTTTGTTCATGATTTCTGTTTATTACCGTTATTTCCTCATAGATCAACTTGGGAATTTATTCTCAGTTCCCTGCTGTAGAGAATGAGGCCTTTTTAGCTCAGTTTGTTGCTTCCACAATCTGTCCATTGTTAACAATATTACTTTGAAGATGACAAATTAGACACTGAATTGCCATTCCTCTTTATGACAGATGCTAGGAAGTGACTCACTCATATCCTTGTTTTAACAGCATTTTCCCCTCTAGATTTGGCTGTACCCCCTTCTTCCTGCCTTGACTGTAAGCAGGAAGTTGGGGGAAGCAGCAGCCATTTTGTTGTACAATAGAAGAAAAGACACAAAGATCTCATCCCCTCATTAAAGCATTGGCAAGGTTATCCACCCAGGGTTGAGACCAACACTCGCATGTTCATCCCATTATTCTTAGTGCCCATTTTCTTATTACTTTCAGCTGAACGTGCCACAGCGGATGCGGTTTGTGGGCACTTTGCTGTCACTGACCTTGCTCCCCACTACATGAAGCAAGGGGATGAGGGTTCCTGGGTTTCTCCTCAGTTCTCCTCTCTGGCAATTTCTCTCTGCTCTGCATCACTATTTTACCATCGGGATTTATAACTCTTACATGTGTTCTGTTATGGTAATTAACCTTCTCAGGTTTAGCCTTCAGAATTAATCTAACACTTGATAAATGATGAGCTTCGGTATAATCACGTCATCAGTCACAATTAGATAGAACCTCAGATTGTGATTGGATATCAAGACACACACCTATGCAGCTCAAAGGGAAATCTTGAATTGCAGTGCTCGGTAGTTTTATGGCTCACTAAATCGTGTTTTGGTTGGTCTATTTCACATTTTTAATCATGTCTTTCTTGTATGGCTTTTTATAATGCTTGCGTGTGTAATATATGTATGTATGTATGTATATATGTGTATGTAGTATGTATATGCATGTATGTATGTATATAGTATGTTTATGTATGTACGTGTGGGTGGTATGTGTATGTATGCATGTGTGTATAGTATGTGTTTATATGCATGCGTGTATAGTATGTTTATATGCATGTGTGTGTATAGTATGTGTGTGTGTTTGGGTCTGTCGTAGGTGTGTATATGCACGTGTGTGGCACAAAGGTGGACACTGGATGTCTTTGTCAGTTACTGCTCACCTAAGTGAGACAGGATCTCGTACTAAATTAGAAACTTGCTGTTTTGGCTAGACTGACTAGCCAATGAGTACTCTAGATCTGTCTGTCTCCACCGTGTAGTGTTGGGGTTACAGGTGCATGTTGCCATGCTCAGCTTCTGCATGGGTAGTGGGAATCTGAGCTTAGGTCCAAATGCTTGGCCAGGAAGCCCTTTGTCTTAGCTGAATGTGACAGTTAACTTTGCAGATTACATGCTGGTGTTACATAAAGGATTCTTTAATAAATGTATATTTATTATGTTCCAAATACATATTAAAATGTTTTAGGCACAGAAAAAAGTAAAGTATAAAACAATGTGTTTTGTGCTGTCATGAAGCATATATTCTGAAGTTCTAATTAAAGTGTCTCGATTTGTTTATGAATTCCTTTGCATTTAGGCCTGTGATTATTCTTCAGACGAAAGCACTGTGCTCCATAGCATTCCTGTGTCAGTTGCTATCTCTGTCTTGTTTCCATTATTAGAATGAACTTAGCGTAAAAGCACTTTCTTAGTGCAGAGAGGTATTAAAATTGCAAATCAAAAATGCCTGTTTCCATTTCCCCTATCCCAATTAATAAATAGAATCCAAACATATATAATATATTCTTGAAGCACTCATTGCTCTACTTCTCTTGTCTTCCTCCAACCCCACTAGCCCCATACTCCTCCAACAAAGTCCCTAACCTACCTTCAGGTCTTTTTGTTTTGATTTGTAATCAAACAGGTTTAACCAGGTCCACTCACATGGACATGGACACGAAGTTATCCAATGAATCATGAATAACTCATCAGTGGTTACACCACCAAAGGCAATGATTTCCTTGCCTTCAACAACACAAGCCAACCATTAACTACTCTGGGTGAGGCAATGCTCCATTTATAGTTGAACGATTACAGGTTCAGTCTCATATAAGCCCTTTGTAGGCAAAACCAGCTGTTGTGAGTTCATGAGTGACACAGCCATGTAATGCCCATAAGAAAACATTTTCCAATCATCTTGTGTACTATCCAGCTCTTGAATCCTATTATTATTCCCTCTTCTGTGATCTTCGACGAACACTGGAAGGAGTGATATGGACATGCTGTTTATGGATGGCACTCACTTGTTTTTTGGCTTGTTGACCAGTCACAGGTTTCTGTATTAACTACCTTTTACAAAAAGAAGCTTCTTTAATAAAAGCTAAGGACATAAAAACATAAATATTTAGGAGACAGTTTGACCTCATGTCTATTTATAAAACAAAAGTAATAGGTTCATCTCTAAGCCCTATGACTTTTCTAGTCATGGGCCTTCAGCCAGTTCACAGAATTGGTCATAAATACCTTCCTGATTTTCTTTTTAACTTTTTTTATTGGATACTTCTTATTTACATTTCAAATGTTATTCCTTTTTCTGGTCTCCCATCCATAAGCCCCCTATCCCATTACCCCTCCACCTTCTTCTGTGAGGGTGTTCCTCCTCCCCAACCACCTCCCCTTCACAACTCCCTGCCCAGATATTCCCCAACATTGGGGAGTCCAGCCTTGTCAGAACCAAGGGCTTTTCCTCCCATTGGTGCTCAACAAGGCCATCCTCTGCTACATATGCAGCTGGAGCCATGGGTCTGTCCATGTGTACTCTTTGGGTAGTGGGAGCTCTGGTTGGTTGGAATTGTTCTTATGGGGTTATAAGACCCTTTAACTCCTTCAATCCTTTTTCTAATTCCTTCAATGGGGACCCTGTTCTCAGTTCAATGGTTTGCTCTATGTTGCTAGCATTCGCCTCTGTATTTGTCATGCTCTGGCTGATCCTCTCAGGAGACAACTATATCAGGCTCCTGTCATGCATTTCTTGGCTCATCAATATTGTCTAGGTTTGGTGGATATATATATATATATGATTCCCCAGGTGGGGCAGGCACTGAATGGTCATTCCTTCAGTCTCTGCTCTAAACTTTGTCTGCATAGCTCCTTCTATGAATATTTTTATTCCCCCTTTTAAGAAGGACTGAAGCATCCACACTTTGATCGTCATTCTTCTTGAGCTATATGAGGTCTATGGATTGTATCTTGGGTAAATTAAGCTTTTGAATACATACATGTTGGGTTTTTGGTTTTTTTGTTTTTGTTTTTGCTTTTTTTTTTGTGATGGGGCTACATCACTCAGGATGACAATTTCTAGTTCCATCCATTTGCCTATGAATTTCATGAAGTCATTGTTTTTGATAGCTGAGTTGTACTCCGTTGTGTAAATATACCACATTTTCTGTATCCATTCCTCTGTTGAAGGGCATCTGGGTTCTTTCTAGTTCCTGGCTATTATAAATAAGGCTGCTATGAACATAGTGGAGCATGTGTACTTGTTATATGTTGGAGCATCATTTGAGTATATACCCAGGAGAGGTATAGTTGGGTCCTCAGGTAGTACTATATCCAATTTTCTGAGGAATCTCCAGACTCATTACCAGCTTGCAATCCCACCAACAATGGAGGAGAGTTCCTCTTTCTCCACATCCTTGCCAGCAGCTGTTATCACCTGAGTTTTTGATCTTAGCCATTCTGACTGGTGTGAGGTGGAATCTCAGGGTTGTTTTGATTTGCATTTTCCTGATGACTAAGGATGTTGAACATTTCTTTAAGTACTTCTCAGCCGTTCAATATTCCTCAGCTGTGAATTCTTTGTTTAGCTCTGTACCCCATTTTTAATGGGGTTATTTGGCTCTCTGGAGTCTAACTTTTTGAGTTCTTTGTATATTTTAGATATTAGCCCTCTATCAGATATAGGATTGGTAAAGATCTTTTCCCCAATCTGTTGGTTGCTGTTTTGTCCTAATGACAGTGTCCTTTGCCTTACAAGAAGTTTTGTAATTTTATTAGGTCCCATTTGTTGATTCTTGATCTTAGAGCATAACCTGTTGGTGTTCTTTCTGTTCAGGAAATTTTCCCCAGTGCCCATGTATGCTCTTCCCCACTTATTCCTTCTATTAGTTTGCGTGTATCTGTATATTATTTGTGAATATTCTGAAGGGTGTCATTTCCTCAATTTCTTTCTCAGTCTATTTATCCTTTGAGTAGAGGAAGGCTATTCATTTGTTTGAGTTAATTTTATATTCGGTCACTTTGCTGAAATTGTTTATCAGGCTTAGTATTTCTCTGGTGGAACTTGTGGGGTCACTTAAGTATACTATCATATCATCTGCAAATAGTGATATTTTGACTTCTTTCTTTCCAATTTGTATCCCCTTTAAACTCCTTTTGTTGTTGATTGCTCTGGCTAGGACTTAGACTTTGAGTATGATATTGAATAAAGTAGGAAGGGAGTGGGCAACCTTGTCTAGTCCCTGATTTTAGTGGGATTGCTTCAAGTTTGTCTCCATTTAGTTTGATGTTGACTACTGGTTTGCTGTATGTTGCTTTTACTATATTTAGTTATGGACCTTGAATTCCTGATCTTCCTAAGACTTTTATTATAAAGGGGTGTTTCATTTTGTCAAATGTTTTCTCAGCACCTAGTGAGATGGTCATGTGGTTTTTTTCTTTGAGTTTGTTTATATAGTGGATTACCTTGATGGATTTCCTTATATTTGACCATCCCTACATTCCTGGGATGAAGCCTACTTGATCATGATGGATGATCATTTTGATGTATACTTGGATAGGGTTTGCAAGAATTTTATTGAGTATTTTTGCATTGATATTCATAAGGGAAAGTGGTCTGAAGTTCTCTTTCTTTGTTGGTCTTTGTGTGGTTTAGGTATAAGTGTAATTGTGGCTTCCTAAAGGAATTGTGCAGTGTTCCTTCTGTTTCTATTTTGTAGAATAGTTTGGACAGTATTGCTATGAGGTCTTCTATGAAGGTCTGATAGAATTCTGCACTAAACCCATCTGGTCCTGGGCATTTTTGGTTGGGAGACTTTAATAACTGTTTCTATTTATTTAGGAGTTATGGGGTTGTTTAGATTGTTTATTTGATCCTGATTTAACTTTGGTATCTGGTATCTGTCTAGATAATTGTCCATTTCATTCAAACTTTCCAGTCTTGTGGAATGTAGGCTTTTGTAGTAGGATCTGAGGACTTTTTGAATTTCCTCAGATTCTGTTGTTATGTCTCCCATTTGATTTCTGATTTTGTTAATTTGGATACACTCTCTGCACCCTCTGATTAGTCTGACTGAAGATTTATCTATTTTGTTGCTTTTCTCAAAGATCCAACTCCTGATTTTGTCCATTCTTTGTAAAGTTCTTTTTTGTTTCTGCTTGGCTAAATCAGTCCTGAGTTTGATTATTTTATGCCTTCTCCTACTCTTGTATGTATTTGCTTCTTTTTGTTCTAGATCTTTAGGTGTGTTGTCAAGCTGCTAATGTATGCTCTCTCCAATTTCCCTTTTGGAGACACTCAGAACTCTGTGTTTTCCTTTTAGCACTGCTTTCATTATGTCCCATAAGTTTGGGTATGTTGTGCCTTCACTGTCATTAAATTCCAAAAAGGCTTTAATTTTTTCTTTATTTTTTCCTTGATCAAGTTATCATTGAATAGAGAGTTGTTCAGCGTCCATGTGTATGTGGGTTTTGTGAGCTTTCTTTTATTTTTGTTGTTGTTGAAGACCAGCCTTAGTCCTTTGTGATCTGATAGGATGCATGGAATTGTTTCATTCTTCTTGTATGCAGCCTGTTTTGTGACTGATTATATGGTCAATTTTGGAGAATTTTCCATGAGGTGCTGAGAAGAAGGAATATTCTTTTTTTTTTTTTCAGAGCTGAGGACCGAACCCAGGGCCATATTCTTTTGTTTTAGGATGAAATGTTCTATAAAAATCTGTTAAATCCATTTGGTTCATAACTTCTGTTAGTTTTTCCATCTCTCTGTTTAGATGTTTCCATGATCTGTCCATTGATGAGAGTAGGGTGTTGACATTTCCTACTATTATTGGGTGAGGTGCAATGTGTGATTTGAGCTTTAGTAAGGTTTCTTTTATGAATGTAGGTGCCCTTGCATTTGGAGCATAGATATTTAGGATTGAGAGTTCATCTTGGTGGATTTTTTCCTTTGATGAATATGAAGTGTCCTTCCTTGTCTTTTTTGATAACTTTTGGTTGAAAGTTGATTTTATTCGATATTAGAATGGCTATTTTAGTTTGTTTCTTTAGACCATTTGTTTGGAAAATGGTTTTCCAGCCTTTTACTCTGAGTCTTTGTCACTAAGGTGTGTTTCCTGTATGCAGCAAAATGCTGGGTCCTCTTTCTGTATCTAATCTATTAGTCTATGTCTTTTTATTGGGGATTTGAGTCCATTAATGTTAAGAGATATTAAGGAATAGCGATTGTTGTTTCCTGTTATTTTTGTTGTTAGAGGTGGAATTATGTTTTGTGGCTCTCTTCTTTTGGTTTTGTTGGCAGGAGACTACTTTCTTGCTCTTTTTAGGGTGTAGTTTCCCTCCTTATGTGGGAGTTTTCCATCTATTATGCTATGTAGGGCTGGATTTGTGGAAAGATACTGTGTAAATTTGGTTTTTTCATGGTATATCTTGGTTTCTCCACCTATATTAATTAAGAGTTTTGCTGGATTTAGTAGCCTGAGCTGGCATTTGTGTTCTCTTAGGGTTTGTATGACTTCTGCCAGGACATTCTGGCTTTCATAGTCTTTGCTGGGAAGTCTGGTATAATTCTGGTAGGGTCTGCCTTTACATGTTAGTTGACACTTTCCCCTTCTGTTTTTAACATTTTTTCTTTGTTTTGTGCATTTGGAGTTTTGACTATTATGTGATAGGAGGAATCTCATTTCTGGTCCAGTCTATTTGGAATTATGTAGGCTTCTTTTATGATTTTGGGCATCTCTTTCTTTAGGTTAGGGAAGTTTTCTTCTATAATTTTGTTGAAGATATTTACTGGCCCTTTAATTTGGGAGTCTTCGTTCTCTTCTGTACCTATTATCCTTAGGTTTGGTCTTCTCATTGTGTCCTGGATTTCCTGGATGTTTTGGGTTAGGAGCCTTTTGCATTTTACATTTTCTTTGATGGTTTTGAAAATGATTTTTGTGGTATCTTCTGCCCCTGAGATTCTCTCTTCTATCTCTTGTATCCTGTTGGTGATGCTTGTATCTACGATTCCTTGTCTCTTCCTTTGATTTTCTATATTCAGGGTTGTCTCCCTTTCTGCTTTCTTTATTGTTTCTATTTCCATTTTCAATTGGTTCACCTATTTGGTTGTGTTTTCCTGTAATTCTTTCAGGGATTTTTGTGATTCCTCTCTATAGGCTTCTATTTGTTTATTTATGTTTTCCTGTGTTTCTCTAAGGGAGTTCTGTATGTCTTTCTTAAAGTCCTCCATCATTATCAAAATATGTGATTTTAAATCTAAATCTTGCTTTTCTGGTGTGTTTGGATACTAGTATTTTCTTTGGTGGGAGAACTGGGCTCTGATGATGCCAAATAGTGTTGGTTTCTGTTGCTTAGGTTCCTGCATTTGCCTCTAGCCATTGGGTTGTCTCTGGTGTTTGTTTGTCTTACTGTTTCTGAGAGCGACTTGACTCTGCTGTAGGCCTCTGAGTCAGCACTCCTGTAGAACTGTTTTCCTGTTTTCTTTCAGCCTTTTCTGAGAACAGGTGCTCTGATTTCAGGTGACTGACTGTTCCTATATTCCTGTGTACAGAGGCACTGTGCAGTTTCCCCTTGGACCAGAGATGTGGGCCGAGGTATGCAGAGGTGGCAGTCTGTCCTGCGGCCTTGGGATGTCTGCACTCCTGGCTGGTCTCTTCCCCTTTTGATTTAGGAAGATGGAGTTTGAAATGTCTTTTACTATCTCCATTGTATTTCACGGAGTTTGGAATGTTGTTTGTTCATTTTCATTCAGTTCTGGGTATATTTTCATTTCCTCTTTGTGTTCCTTAGTGACTCATTCCTCATTTCATAGTGTGTTTTATGATTCATTTAAGTTTATGTTTTGAGTACTCATAATTTTTCTTGATATTTAGCTTATTCCAATGTGCTCATAAAAATACATGATGTTATTTCAGGGCTTTCTTTTTTCTTTATCCTTGAGACTTGCTTTGTGTTGTGTTCTACATGTGATACGTCTATGATGAAATTCCATGGGCTGCTGAGAAGAAGGTACATGGTGAGAGTGTAGCATTGAAGCATTGAAATCTATTACAATGCTGCAATTAATTTGTGATTTTTACACCATGTTTGGTGTGTATAATTTTAAAGTATAATTTCCAAAAATAGATTATTCCTTTAATGTACATGGAGAAGATTTTTTTAAAAAAATGTTGATTAGTTTTTTTTTTGAAGTGTATGTTTCCAGACAGTAGCATAGCTATACCTGCTTGTTTCCCAATACCGTTTGCTTGGAATACCTTTTTCTATCATTTTTACTAGAAAATATTGTCTATTCTTGATGGTGAGATATGTTTCTTGGAGTCAGTGTAAAGATACAAATGAATTTCTAATACGATCTGCTAATATTTTTACTTAATAATATTTAGACTTATTAAAATAAATGTATTTTTATTGAGTTTGTGCTTTATTCCCCTTAGGCCTGTTTTGATGAACTGTCCTGATATTGTTCACTCTCTTCCTCCCCCTACTGTCCTTGGCCACTTTGGTGTGTCATCTTTTGTTTTCAATTTGAAATATTCCTTTTATATTTTTTGTTGAGCTGGCAAAGTGGTCATTAAAACATTATGTGGAAAGATTCTCTTCTGGCCATATCTAATTGGTGTTCTGTATACCTCTTGAGTTTAGATGGATCTCTTTCTTTAGATTTGTCTTCTATAATTTTATTGAAAATATATTCTGTGCTGTTGACACTGAATTCTCATTTTTCTGTATAAATAAAAAACATATAAATCATATATTTGAGCATTTCATAATGTCACAAAGGTTTTGTCTGCATGCACATAGACACATTTACATTTATCATTGACCTTGACTACATGGTTGGAAGATGACAAGCAAGAAGAGCTTCAGTATGCAAGTGAGCTCCCTGGAGATGGCTCACTCCCTGTTCAGCTGCAATGGGTGAGGTCTGGTGCAGCACAACCCCATAGACTTTGTCCCAGGATTGCTTCCTGCTACTCATGTGTTTTCAGGAATTAAGACAGTTGATAGAAAGTTTTAAGTTAGAAGTAAGCATAAAGTGTGCTCTTTCCTGATAGAATGGCAAAAGCTGCTTGAGTTAGAGAAAGGAGTGCAGTGAGCATTCATGCATTATAAGCACATAATTGTAGAGGTAAGAAGGATAGATTTGGGAAAGCTAATGATCAAAGTAAGCAGACTCTAGGTTGGGCTTGAGTTCTTTAATCTTTTGATCTAGGGATAACAGGTTTTGGTGTGTACCAGGCATAAGAAAATTTCATTATGAACATAAGAACAGAAAACAGATGATTAGCCAGCTTAGCCAATCAGAACTTCAAAAGTAAGATATAAGAAAGATGATTTGCACCTTAGTAAGCACAGGCTGTCATCAACCAAGCATAGGGAAAAACTTGCTACTACAGATGGCTTGTAAAAACTTTGTTAATTAATGACTAGAAATTGCTGCTTTGAGGTCACAATAAGCATTTGGAAAGAAAGATGAGAATTGTTTAGTTAGATAGAAGTTTTATATAAGAAATATGTAATCAATCTCCTGTTGTAATTTTCTTTTGTGTAATGATTTTGATCTGCTTTTGAAGAATGTTTTTATGGTGATTATCTCTGGAAAATGTATAACTTGTGAGGGCTATGAGGTAATTTTCTTCCTAATTAAAAAAAACCTCATTGTTTCTAGGAGTGTAAAAAGGGGTTAAGAGAAGAAATAAATCTCTGGAGCTTATCCTTGCTTCAACCATTCTTTGTGTGTGAATGTTCCATTTCCCTCCCTTCTCATCTCAAACTGCTGCAGCCCCTGTAGGCATCTGGATTCACTTGAGTCAGCACTGACTCTCAACACTGACCCCTCATTGGCTACATGCCTCAGTTTTCCCTCTGGCCCCAAAGCTGATCTTTGGCACATGGTCTTAATATCTTGTGTTCAGGCTTCGATATTCTGTTGTTCATGTTATCTATTTAACTGGTGAGCTTTTCCAATGAACTTTATATTTGACTTTTGTGTGTTTTGTTTCCAGCATTCGTTTGATTTTTTTCTCAATATTTCTTTTTGTGTGTGAAATTCTATTTTTATATCCTAAATTGTCTTACTTTTTCATTCAGTTCTTTGTATTTTCTAGGACACATTTGCCTTTGTGTCATCCTTGAGTTCTATGACTATATTTAAAACTCTTCTTTTGAATTCTCTGTCTGGGATTCCATTTATATCACATGGTGGCCATTAATATACTATTGATAACTTTTAGAGGATATATGTTGTCTTTTTTTGTGTGGGTTTTATTTTAAAGTTTTTACATTGTTTTGTTTCTGTGAGGGGATTTGTATGTCTGGAGTTAGTTTGTTGACTGAGATTTTTTTTCATTACTTGATTTTTTATTTAATTCTCTTCCCTCAGTAGAGGCCTTTGCAATATTCAGAAAAGGAATAAATTGTAATATCATGGAGGCATTGTTTTCTTCTGTGGTAATGATATTCATTGCCATGAACACTATCCTTAGTTTTTTTGTGTGAATTTATCCTTTTCCGCAGTAACAGTTACTCTATAGGGTTCAATATATCCTTGACTGATATGGCTCTCTGCTCTGGGGAAATTGACCTTCAGTCAGGTGTGGCTTTCTCCTTTAGCTTCAGTTGTATTTTATGGGTCTCTGTGTTCTTGTGTACCCTACCATTACAAAACTTTAACCTGTTGCTCCCACATCCTCTGATACTGTTTGTTGTCCTCCTCGCCTTTGTGCATGCATGTATGTATGTGCATGTGTGTGTATATGTGCATATGTGTGTGTGCATGTGTGTACATGTACATATACGTTTATGTACATATACATGTATGTGCCTATGCATGTGTGTGCACATGTATCTTTGTGCATGTACGTGTATATGTTCATATATGTGTATTTGCATATGTGCATGTATGTGCATGTGTGTATGCATGTATGTGTGTATATGTGTGTGAGATGTGAGGATTGAACTTGGGTCTTTGTGCTTGCATCAAAAATACTGACTGAAGTTAACTCCTGAATCTTTGTCATGTTTTAAGAAGCTAAATTCCAATGGAAAAGAACCTAACGGTTTTTTTTTAAAATTAACTTAAGTATTTCTTATATACATTTCGAGTGTTATTCCCTTTCCCGGTTTCCGGGCAAACATCCCCCTCCCCCATCCCCTTCTTTATGGGTGTTCCCCTCCCCATCCTCCCCCCTTGTCGCCCTCCCCCCAACAATCTAGTTCACTGGGAGTTCAGTCTTAGCAGGACCCAGGGCTTCCCCTTCCACTGGTGCTCTTACTAGGATATTCATTGCTACCTATGAGGTCAGAGTCCAGGGTCAGTCCATGTATAGTCTTTAGGTAGTGGCTTAGTCCCTGGAAGCTCTGGTTGCTTGGCATTGTTGTACATATGGGGTCTCGAGCCCCTTCAAGCTCTTCCAGTTCTTTCTCTGATTCCTTCAACGGGGGTCCTATTCTCAATTCAGTGGTTTGCTGCTGGCATTCCCCTCTGTGTTTGCTGTATTCTGGCTGTGTCTCTCAGGAGAGATCTACATCCGGCTCCTGTCGGTCTGCACTTCTTTGCTTCATCCATCTTGTCTAATTGGATGGCTGTATCTACATGGGCCACATGTGGGGCAGGCTCTGAATGGGTGTTCCTTCTGCGTCTGTTTTAATCTTTGCCTCTCTATTCCCTGCCAAGGGTATTCTTGTTCCCCTTTTAAAGAAGGAGTGAAGCAATCACATTTTGATCATCCGTCTTGAGTTTCATTTGTTCTAGGCATCTAGGGTAATTCAAGCATTTGGGCTAATAGCCACTTATCAATGAGTGCATACCATGTGTGTTTTTCTGTGATTGGGTTACCTCACTCAGGATGATATTTTCCAGTTCCGACCATTTGCCTATGAATTTCATAAAGTCATTGTTTTTGATAGCTGAGTAATATTCCATTGTGTAGATGTACCACATTTTAACGGTGTTTTAATCAAGAAATGTATGAAGCTGGAGAGATGGGCCAAAGGTTGAGAGCACTGATTGCTCTTCTAGAGGTCCTGAGTTCAATTCCCAGCAACCAAATGATGCCTCACAACCATCTGTAATGAGATCTGGTGCCCTCTTCTGACATGCAGATACGTATGCAGAACACTGTGTATATAATAAAATAAAATAGATCTTTAAAAAAGAATTTTATGAGATATTTAATAGATTTTACTTGAAATTCAAATTCCTTAGAGACATTATGAACTACTCATTGCTAGTTAATTTTTTTCCTCTAAAATATAATTGTCAAATATTTTATCAGGAAAGAACAAACAGGCTTCTTTCATGAGGTTGCCACTCATTTTCTAGGTTAATTTTCTTTCCTCTTTTAATGGGGAGTTAAAAATTTTAATGTGTTTACTGTCTGTACAATAGAAATAACTGTAATAACTATGTTATAAATGTTTTGAATAATTTAAATTGGAGAAAATGTTAAATGTTTGTACAGAGACTTGAAAATATTAAAGTTAATGTGTTTGTGTCTGTTATAAATTACTAATAAAAGTGGAAGTTTTGAAATAGGTCCCATTACAATTACACCCTGATTAATACCAAATTCTTCATAAGCATGATATCATATATTAAATTATTTTATGGTTTTAATATACTATGTCACTAGTTGGACCCAAACTGTGTGAAGACATTACTCTAAAATTTCAGCAGTTTTTCCACTTATATCCATACTTTGCCCAAACTGACCATTCCTTTGAATATTTCTGATAAACCTAAAAATGATATATACATCCCCATAATTGCAAATGAATAATCATTTCTTTACCAAATAGTGTGAGTACTGCTGTGATGACTGAATTCTGCAGTGAGCTTTCTTTGTGGTCTGTCTTACATAGCTCAACACCGTCTGAGTAGACTCTTCGAGTTTATATTCCATTAGTACGCTTAGCAAACACAAAGAGGTTACTGAACCACTATGAAGAATGATTGTCTTAATTTTCTTCTTTATGCCTTCACAGATTCCTTAATGCTTTTCTCAGTTGATCATCTTAAAAAAAGGTTCCCCTAGTAAATGAAATATGTGCTCAAATGAAATGTTTCAGTGGAGTCAGCTTCAACGAAGCAAAACTGAAGTCTGTCAGGGTAGCCAGCATCATGTGAGGAGACTGCAATTTTAAAAACAAAATTAAATGAGTTTAGAAATTAAAAGGCTTGTTGACATTTTGTTGCTTTAAATTGACAACCTGCCTGTTTCTCAGACTATTGAGATGATGATGAAGAATGAAATGCATATTAATTTATTAAGCTTTGCTATGTGCTGCTATCAAACAATAAGTGTTTGAAAGCTGCTCAGTTTGCTTAAATAATTAAGGAAAGATTGTAATGTGCATAAATAATATAAATTGTATGCAAACAAGAATACTGGTCATCAAATTTACGCCTCCAACCTCTGTCTAGAGGCTTCTATTCTAGACCTTTTTGTGAACAGAGAAAAACAAACAAGATGGGGTCTCTCCATGTAGCCTTGGCTGTCCTGGAACTCATTGTGTAGACCAGTCTGGCCTTAAACTCATAAGATCTGCCTGCCTCTGTGTCATGAGTGCTGGTATTAAGGGAAAGTGACACCATGCCTTTCAGAAAAGACAAAATATTTCAAAGTATTTGAGACAGATACTTAGAATACTTCATTATTGTGCATTAAATTTGAATCACAAGTCAATAATTTTGGATATAAAAGCTTTATGAGTAGTTGTTCACGCACACATATGTATGTGTGTAAATTGTACTCATGAGGAAATTATACGGAGACACACAGAGTACATCCTTGTTATTTCTGTATGTCTGGCAGAAGGAGACAAAATCTAGGAATAATCAAGTAGATAAACAAAATCCAGGGTGTGCTCCATTTGAGTGGAGAGCATTCTGATAATCACTTCTTTTTTGATCACTTAATCAATAAATGATAGGCTGTCACAGCCACATCATTATTGTCACGGATTTTATGAGTTCAGACAGGACATGTTATAGGGTAACTCTGTCTTCAGCCCTATGATACTTGACATTTACACGGCTGGGTTGGAGTCATCTGAAGACTTTCACTGGTGTGACTGCTTGTTGGTCTGGGATGACTGGAAGTCTTTACATGATTTCTCCATTTGCCTTGGCTTCCTCAACAGCATGGTGGCTCTAGGCAGTGATTTACCATACATAGTAGCTTATAGCCTCAGGAAGATGTATCCTGGGGAGAAAAACAAAAGTTGTCTCACATTTTATGATGAAACCTTGGAGGTTAAACAGTTACTGTCTCTGTGCTGGATTGATTGAAGCAGTTTTAGATGTGAAGGAAAAATGTTCTATTCTTCCAAAGGTCCCTGGAATAAATTTGGAGCAGACTGATTGATTGGAGGGACACACACACACACACACACACACACACACACACACACAGAGAGAGAGACACACACAGAGACAGACAGACAGACAGACACACACACACAGAGAGAGAGAGAGAGAGAGAGAGAGAGAGAGAGAGAGAGAGAGAGAGAGCTGCTATTTATGTAAATCAGTAATGTGGCACTCACAGAAGAATGACTGATTACTTAGAAACCCAATGTGGTTCATTGGGTTCAATGCTCCTTTTTAGAGGTGAGGGGAACAAGGGAGGCTTCCACCCCCTTGGAAAGGGGATAGGACAGGAATCAAATGAAGGGTGTCTGAATATGCAGATCAGCCCCCCAGATGACTTGATGCTACTCTCAGGGGAACCTGTGAACCTCTTAGGTGTGGGCAGACTTAACTTTCAGTCTCTTCTCTGATTGTTAATTTTTCCCAATTGTTTGTTAAGGTTCCAAAGAAAGACTTTTCTTTTGGAGGATGCTTTCTCAGATAAGGGACTTGAGAGTGTCCCCACAAGCCTGGAGGAGAAAGGATAATTGGAGAGACCTTGACTCTGAGCCAGCCTCCAGCTTGGCATGTAAAAGAACCCACACTTTGTGCTCTCATTTTCTGACACTAAAACAGCAAGAAGTCTTCCCATGTTCAAGGGGAGAAGACGAAGATGGTGCCTTTCAACGAGAGGAATTGTGGGGTGGGGAATGTTTGGGGAGAGGCAGCTTTAAACTACTTTTGTTTTTTTATGGTTTTAAAAAATGCAGAATTTTACTCTTGGTCCTCAGACTAATATACAGTAAGATTTCAAGCACATGCAGCTTTAAAAAGACAATTATATTAGTAATACACCACCTTCCAAACAAGAAGAGAGATTCTGTCAAGGTTAATGAATGTTTGTCATTCCTATTACCGAATAACTGAACAAGACCTGTGGTTAAATCTCCCAACAGTGAAATGTCCCAAGAACTGTTGGAAGCTGAATCCAGCTCAGAGACTGCAGAGTCTGGTGGTGTGTGTAGCCTGAAGCACTGTTTTGTTTTTGTTTTCCAATCTGAAACTGCTGTCTAAGGGGAGGCAGCCCCTAAGCCGCCTACTTTACACAGTAATGTCCCCAATCCTGTCACTAAACGAGCAAGAGAAGGCACTATTCCACTTCTATGGGTGAAAGGGAAGACACATTTTTCTGTACATTTTCTAGATTGGACAATACTAAAAGGATTACTTTTCTGACTTCCCTGCAGCTGCTCCCTGAAAGAAATATGAGCAGGCAGTGTGGGTTTCCTCCTTAATTCTGCTTGCCGGGTCGGGTAATGAGCAGCTTACAGCAAACAGGCAAATAACAATGCCTTGAACTTTTCATATAAGCATACCCTAGTTTTAGGCAGATAAAGCCAATGCTTTCTCACATAAAACTCTGGCTCTCTTGGCTTCTAGGAGAGGACAGTAGGCATTTCTTTTTAACCTGAAGCATGTGTTGAGGTGTTGCAATAAATCCCAGTGGGGGGGCTGGGTTGCTACCCTCCTCAATGGTTTCCATTCCCGAATGAATGAAAGACACGCACACACAGCCTTTATATTTCTATATGCCTATCACAGCACAATGGCTGGGCCACTGCCTACCCTCCACTGATAGACACTACCTCCCGCCAATGATAATTCCCAGTTACTACTTACTGAACTCTGTGTTCTACCTTGACTGCCCTGGACCCAGTTGGGCAGTCCTCTGGGCTGCACTCTCCTGGCTTCTTAACATGGTGAGCTATGCCTTTCTGTCCTGCACTATTCTCAGGCATCTCTCTTCTCCTCCACACTATCCCAGCATGGTTGATGTCCTTCTTCGTCCTTCTTCCAGTCCCAAGCTTAGGAAATCCTAAAAATCCCGCCTCTCTCTGCTCTCTTGAGCTATTGGCTGTTGGCATCTTTATTTTCCAATCAGAACCAACTGGGGTTCAGAAGCAAGTGCAGACATTCTGGTTCATTAGAATCCAAGGAGCTACATTGAGGAAGAAAGACGTATAGGATTAAGTTTAGGATGATATTAATGGGACCACCCTGGAGCACGGGTGCTCTGAAACGTATGTGTATAGCTTAGGAAAACCCTAACCCTGTAGCACAGGCCTGGGGTTTCTCTCTTCTATAAAAAAAGCATCATTCTTCCAAGAATCAGGGATCAACCAAAAACCAGATTATCTGTGGCACTCGTTATAATGACATAACAGACATTTCTGAAGGGGTTATCTTGACAATAGCCTCAGCCTCAGGGAGCACCTCAACAGCTTCTTGCAAAAGAAGTGGGTAACTGAATTATACTGACTGTCATAAGGGCTACCAATTGGTGGGGTAGTGGATCAAGAATAGAGAATTCTAAACGGGACTGGAAGGGTAAGTCTCTGCCTAAAGTATCTTGATAACGTTGTTGTTGGAGGAGGGCTAGGCAGATAACAGGTCACTGCAATCAGCTCTCATATTCTTACTAGAACTGCCTTCAACAAGGTCACCAGCATGCTGGGCACATGTAATGGCAACAGTGTATAAAAGCAACGGTGCACAAGCAGAAGACAGAATGGCATTTTGGCAAGCACCTTGGCCTGCTTTTACTGTTTTTTTTTTTCTTGAAAGTTTCATTTAATTTCATGACTTTGATACAACTTACCCATATAGATACTTTTATTTCAAGTATATTACAAATTCCTATCAATAATATTTTTGAAAATTACTTAGCAATGATATCTTAAGTGTCAAATCTATATCTTAACTGTAAAAACATCAATAGGAGTAAAGAAATTTTTTTCATTTTCTTATATTTAATTATGTTTTTAGCAGAGAGACATTTGAAACGCTGTGTTTTTAAAATTATGTGGTTTGTTATTTTCTCTTTTTATGTGTGTGTAGGAGAGAGGGAGAGGTCCGTGTGTGTGTGTGTGTGTGTGTGTGTGTGTGTGTGTGTGTGTGTATGTGTGTGTGTGTGTGTGTGTGTGTGTGTGTGTATAGACATGGTTGTGCACAGCAGCAGTTGACTGTATATGTGAGGGGAGGCCAGAAGTCAACACATAGCAACTTAGTATTTTCCTGTAACACTCCTAATCTCTTCTGAGACAGGTCTTTGGCTGGACCTTGGGATTTCTGTTTTTGCCAGTCTTGCTGCCCAGGAGATCCCAGGACCAGTCTATCTCACCCTAAGTGTTGGGTTTGTAGATGCTTGCTGCCATGTCTGGATTTTATGTGTGTGATCCTAATGTAGCCCCTGAGCCATCTCCCCAGCACTTTTTCTTTGACATATACAGACTATAACTTTAATTTTCATTGTTCTTCCTGAATTGTCACACTGTCATGAGTTTGATAAAGATTAAAACTCTCTGTCATTGGACAAAAAAGCATTTTAATTGAGCCTCTTAAGAATAATAATTCTATTAAGTACCTTTAAATTCATGTAGTAATAAGTTTAACAATATATGCTATAATTCCCTCACTCAGATGTAAAGAAATGGAAAATCTGAAAAAGGATGAATTTTAAAAGGATACAGGAAGAGTTTCTTTGTGCAGTGAGAAAAGGTTTTGTGAAGATTTAGATTTTAAGTGTATAGGGCTTTTGTTTCATTTTCCCTCTTACATTTTTTTAATGTGAATACATTTCCAAGTTTAAACACACAGTTAAGTATTCAGACAAGATATCAATGGAGCTCGTAGTTAGAATAAAGACATGAAATTATTATAATCATGGCCTCCAAACCAGGGTGCAAGAGAAGAAAGAGGAATGTGCCTGACTTACAAAACTGCATTTAACAGACAGGAAAGACTCAGGAGACTCTCTAGCATTTTTATGGCAATGCTGGCATGGCAGCTTTGTGTGAGGAACAGAAGGGAACCAACTTATACGAGATGGAGCTAGAAAAGTTGAAATAAAGCCCGGTAAAGGCAACGAATAGACTACTGTCTTCTTTGCACTGTTCTAACAAAATACTCGAGGCTGTGTATTTTATAAAGTAAAAGAGATCATTTAGCCCATAATTCTAAAGGTTGGGGAGCGCAGTCCTGTTATCTACTACTAAGATGTAGTAAAGGCTTCAGGCATCACAGTAGTGTGAGCAGTGGGTAGAATGGTCATATGGTAGGGAGACAGCAAGCAGAAGGCAGGGAAATGCAGGCTTGCTCTTTTATGACAACGTGCTCCTGTGGGGATGAATCGACTCCTTGATCTAACTCACTCTGCAAGTCTAGCATTTATGCATTGATAGGCGCCATTTCTTATAATTCTACTGCTTGAATTCCACACCCTGGGGTCCAACTTTCCAGCACATGATCTTTGGACAGACAAATCTATGAGGTTCTTCATGTATTTCAGTGTCATGATAATGAAAGGAGGCAACACACCTCACCAATCAAAGAAGCTTTAATTTCAGGAGTTGGCACAACAGTGATGAACTGTCCCACAAGAAGAAGTAGCCATGATTTATTGCATAGCAGTTAGAGAAATTGTGAGCTGAATAGAAGCATAGAAACAACTTTATGATGCAGCTATAACTGTTTGGGATGCTAAGAATGAATGGCATAATAATAGTTTTCTGATACAATGTGACAAAGTACCACAAATGCAGTGACTTCTGACCCCATCATTTATGTCTGGCTTTAAGTGAAATGTAGAGTAACTTTGAGCCTGACTTTGAGTGGAATGTTTCAGCAAAGCCTTTGCTATGTTTGGATCAATAAGTAGAGGTCGAGACATGGTTATGAGACTGAACCTTGAAGAAATGTCTGTTTAGAGAATCTGCACATGGTGCTACATGAGTGCTTGCAGCTGAACCAACCTTGGTCCAAAGACACTCCTGGCAGGCCTGGAGTTCTTCCTTTTCATTATGGCTCGACATGGTCAAAAGAGACTGAGATTTGCGTGGGTTGTCTAGGCTCATGGATAGCAAGGGCAAGATAACGTTGGTACTTGGAACCTTTCCCAAGTCCAATTAACCTTGTACGATGTTTGAGTAAAGTAACTGGAGTGAACTAGCTGGGTATCAATCTTTCCCAAGAAGTCTGAACCCCTCTGCTCCTTTGGGAAATGGAGGCTTAGCATCTTAGTGAGCTCCTCTCTCTACTGTAGCACCTACAACTGACACCAATCAATAATTATCTCCTCCTTGTTGCTAAGGAGTTCTAGCACGGCTTAGTGGGCCTTTAGGCTGAGATCTCACCAGATTTCCATTCATGTGCTGTTGGGCTACCCACAGGCTTAGGGTGGTCATTACTTCTGTGGCTGTAAAACTCATAGGAACATGTTTTCTCAAGGCCATCAAAAGTGATGCTCGGACCACAACACATACCCAATCACTCTTTGAAAGTGTTTCCCCTGATTGACTCACACTTGTGATGAACTCATATCCAGCTGATTTGAGAGAACCTTTACCTTTTTCACATTCCATCAACTGGAAGGAAGTCAGGTCTTGCCTGCATTGGATGGGGATTATGTCAGCACGAGACCCCTCTGGAATCACCTCAGGATGCTTCATCTAGAACTGTCGTGAGTGTGGTGAAGGCAGGAGGTGTTTCCTACACAGAAGAGTGAGAAGTCAATGATTCAAGTTGGGAATAGCGATACGAGCATTTTTATGGACACCCAAGTTCTGAAGTAATTTGCTAAATGGGGAAAGGCTGTAGGAGAGAACTCATACAGTTGCTTCCCCAGAAAACTCAAGGATCGGGTAACTCTTGTAAAGCAAAATAAAAGCATTATGAGACCAGGAGAAACGTTCAAGAATACTAGAAGAGGCATGCTCTTAGAGAGGAAAGTCATCTTTGGGGTAGAGGAGAAACAATAACTTAGTGTGCAGCCAGCAAGGTGACTCTAACAGAGCTTCAGAGCATCTGCAAAAGCACAGGGCTTCTCCTGTGGGCTCAGATAAACATCCTGAAAACTTCTTGACACAAGAAAGTAGACGTCTAATATCTTCAAGGTTGAAGAAAAATAAAATCATAAAGTTATCACATAGAAGAGGCAGATCATCTGCAAAGTAACGGAAGTTAAAACAGGCCTGTCAGTAAGAGAAAGTTCAAAAGAAAATGGAGAGGCACATTACATGTGTCTAAAGCTAGTTGGTAAAAAAAAAAAAAAAGAACCAAAACAAAGGGGTTGGGGATTTAGCTCAGTGGTAGAGCACTTGCCTAGGAAGCACAAGGCCCTGGGTTTGATCCCCAGCTCCGAAAAAAAAAAAAAAAAAAGAACTAAAGCTAGTTGGTGTATCTGATTCTATGTGTCTAAGCTGGAACTCAAGAATAGGTTAAAGTAGTAAGGTTTCAAGACATAAGAGAATTAAAAAGATATTCCTGAGATTTAATCCTAGCTGAGAGAGAGGACAGAGAGAAAATATGGGGCATATACAGCAGCTGTGGTTGTGGAGAACAGTCTTAAGAGGTCAATAATTATGTTATTTGCAATTCACTATATAGAGCAGTAATCGAAGTTTTTTGTTTTCCTTAGAGTTTCTATTGCTGTGTTAAAACGCCATGATGAAAAGCAACTCTTGGGTTACTCTCCACAACCAAAAGCAACTTTGGGAAGAAGGGGTTCATTTTACCAAATGCCTTTCAGGTTACTCTTTATCCCTGAGGCAAGTCAGGGCAGGAACTCCAAGCAGGAACCTACCTACATGCAAGAACTAAAGCGAAGGCTATGGAAGCATGCTGCTCACTGGCTTGCTGTCCCTAGCTTGCTCAGTCTGCTTTCTTCTACAATCCAAGACCACCTGCCCAGGAGGGGCAGTGCCAACAGTGGGCTGGGCCCAATCACATGGATCATTAATCAAGACAATGCTCTATAGACATTCTTCTACAGGCCAATCTTATAGAAGCATTTTTTTTCTCAACTAAGATTATCTTTTCTCGAGAGACCTAACTGCCTGGTCAGGTGGGCACTCCTGAGGCTGCAGAGCGGAGGAGACCACCAACACTGCCCACCCCTGCCCACATCCCTGGCCCAAGAGGAAACTGTATAAGGCCTCTGGATTCCCGTAGGGGAGGGCCCAGGAGTGGCAGGACCCCTGCGCCTGAGACACCGCCGGAACCTGAAGGAAACAGACTGGATAAACAGTTCTCTGCACCCAAATCATGTGGGAGGGAGAGCTAAACCTTCAGAGAGGCAGACACGCCTGGGAAACCAGAAGAGACTGCACTCGGCACACACATCTCAGACGCCAGAGGAAACACCAAACCCCATCTGGAACCCTAGTGCACTGAAGCTTCCGGAAAGGGCGGCGCAGATCTTCCTGGTTGCTGCCACCACAGAGAGCTTGTGGGCAGCACCCCTCGAGCAAACTTGAGCCTCGGGACCACAGGTAAGACCAACTTTTCTGCTGCAAGTGACCTGCCTGGTGAACTCAAGACACAGGCCCACAGGAACAGCTGAAGACCTATAGAGAGGAAAAAACTACACGCCCCAAAGCAGAACACTCTGTTCCCATAACTGGCTGAAAGAAAACAGGAAAACAGGTCTACAGCACTCCTGACACACAGGCTTATAGGACAGTCTAGCCACTGTCAGAAATAGCAGAACAAAGTAACACTAGAGATAATCTGATGGCGAGAGGCAAGCGCAGGAACCCAAGCAACAAAAACCAAGACTACATGGCATCATCGGAGCCCAATTCTCCCACCAAAATAAACATGGAATATCCAAACACACCAGAAAAGCAAGATCTAGTTTCAAAATCATATTTGATCATGATGCTGGAGGACTTCAAGAAAGACGTGAAGAACTCCCTTAGAGAAACACAGGAAAACATTAATAAACAAGTAGAAGCCTACAGAGAGGAATCGCAAAAATCCCTGAAAGAATTCCAGGAAAACACAATCAAACAGTTGAAGGAATTAAAAATGGAAATAGAAGCAATCAAGAAAGAACACATGGAAACAACCCTGGATATAGAAAACCAAAAGAAGAGACAAGGAGCTGTAGATACAAGCTTCACCAACAGAATACAAGAGATGAAGAGAGAATCTCAGGAGCAGAAGATTCCATAGAAATCATTGACTCACCTGTCAAAGATAATGTAAAGCGGAAAAAGCTACTGGTCCAAAACATACAGGAATTCCAGGACTCAATGAGAAGATCAAACCTAAGGATAATAGGTATAGAAGAGAGTGAAGACGCCCAGCTGAAAGGACCAGTAAATATCTTCAACAAAATCATAGAAGAAAACTTCCCTAACCTAAAAAAAGAGATACCCATAGGCATACAAGAAGCCTACAGAACTCCAAATAGATTAGACCAGAAAAGAAACACCTCCCGTCACATAATAGTCAAAACACCAAACGCACAAAATAAAGAAAGAATATTAAAAGCAGTAAGGGAAAAAGGTCAAGTAACATATAAAGGCAGACCTATCAGAATCACACCAGACTTCTCGCCAGAAACTATGAAGGCCAGAAGATCCTGGACAGATGTCATACAGACCCTAAGAGAACACAAATGCCAGCCCAGGTTACTGTTTCCTGCAAAACTCTCAATTAACATAGATGGAGAAACCAAGATATTCCATGACAAAACCAAATTTACACAATATCTTTCTACAAATCCAGCACTACAAAGGATAATAAAGGGTAAAGCCCAAGATAAGGAGGCAAGCTATACCCTAGAAGAAGCAAGAAACTAATCGTGTTGGCAACAAAACAAAGAGAAGAAAAGCACACAAACATAACCTCACATCCAAATATGAATATAACAGGAAGCAATAATCACTATTCCTTAATATCTCACAACATCAATGGCCTCAACTCCCCAATAAAAAGACATAGATTAACAAACTGGATACGCAACGAGGACCCTGCATTCTGCTGCCTACAGGAAACACACCTCAGAGACAAAGACAGACACTACCTCAAAGTGAAAGGCTGGAAAACAACTTTCCAAGCAAATGGTCAGAAGATGCAAGCTGGAGTAGCCATTCTAATATCAAATAAAATCAATTTTCAATTAAAAGTCATCAAAAAAGGTAAGGAAGGACACTTCATATTCATCAAAGGAAAAATCCACCAAGATGAACTCTCAATCCTAAATATCTATGCCCCAAATACAAGGGCACCTACATATGTAAAAGAAACCTTACTAAAGCTCAAAACACACATTGCACCTCACACAATAATAGTGGGAGATTTCAACACCCCACTCTCATCAATGGACAGATCATGGAAACAGAAATTGAACAGAGATGTAGACAGACTAAGAGAAATCAAGAGCCAAATGGACTTAACGGATATTTATAGAACATTCTATCCTAAAGCAAAAGGATATACCTTCTTCTCAGCTCCTCATGGTACTTTCTCCAAAATTGACCATATAGTTGGTCAAAAAACGGGCCTCAACAGGTACAGAAAGATAGAAATAATCCCATGCGTGCTATCAGACCACCATGGCCTAAAACTGGTCTTCAATAACAATAAGGGAAGAATCCCCACATATACGTGGAAATTGAACAATGCTCTACTCAATGATAACCTAGTCAAGGAAGAAATAAAGAAAGAAATTAAAAACTTTTTAGAATTTAATGAAAATGAAGGTACAACATACCCAAACTTATGGGACACAATGAAAGCTGTGCTAAGAGGAAAACTCATAGCGCTGAGTGCCTGCAGAAAGAAACAGGAAAGAGCATATGTCAGCAGCTTGACAGCACACCTAAAAGCTCTAGAGCAAAAAGAAGCAAATACATCCAAGAGGAGTAGAAGGCAGGAAATAATCAAACTCAGAGCTGAAATCAACCAAGTTGAAACAAAAAGGACCATAGAAAGAATCAACAGAACCAAAAGTTGGTTCTTTGAGAAAATCAACAAGATAGATAAACCCTTAGCCAGACTAACGAGAGGACCCAGAGAGTGTGTCCAAATTAACAAAATGAAAAGGGAGACATAACTACAGATTCAGAGGAAATTCAAAAAAATCATCAGATCTTACTATAAAAACCTATATTCAACAAAACTTGAAAATCTTCAGGAAATGGACAATTTCCTAGACAGATACCAGGTACTGAAGTTAAATCAGGAACAGATAAACCAGTTAAACAACCCCATAACTCCTAAGGAAATAGAAGCAGTCATTAAAGGTCTCCCAACCAAAAAGAGCCCAGGTCCAGACGGGTTTAGTGCAGAATTCTATCAGACCTTCATAGAAGACCTCATACCAATATTATCCAAACTATTCCACAAAATTGAAACAGATGGAGCACTACCGAATTCCTTCTATGAAGCCACAATTTCTCTTATACCTAAACCACACAAAGACCCAACAAAGAAAGAGAACTTCAGACCAATTTCCCTTATGAATATCGATGCAAAAATACTCAATAAACTTCTGGCAAACCGAATCCAAGAGCACATAAAAACAATCATCCACCATGATCAAGTAGGCTTCATCCCAGGCATGCAGGGATGGTTTAATATACGGAAAACCATCAACGTGATCCATTATATAAACAAACTGAAAGACCAAAACCACATGATCATTTCATTAGACGCTGAGAAAGCATTTGACACAATTCAACACCCCTTCATGATAAAAGTCCTGGAAAGAATAGGAATTCAAGGCCCATACCTAAACATAGTAAAAGCCATATACAACAAACCAGTTGCTAACATTAAACTAAATGGAGAGAAACTTGAAGCAATCCCACTAAAATCAGGGACTAGACAAGGCTGCCCACTCTCTCCCTACTTATTCAATATAGTTCTTGAAGTTCTAGCCAGAGCAATCAGACAACAAAAGGAGGTCAAGGGATACAGATCGGAAAAGAAGAAGTAAAAATATCACTATTTGCAGATGATATGAGAGCTTATTTAAGTGATCCCAAAAGTTCCACCAGAGAACTACTAAAGCTGATAAACAACTTCAGCAAAGTGGCTGGGTATAAAATTAACTTAAATAAATCAGTAGCCTTCCTCTACACAAAAGAGAAACAAGCCGAGAAAGAAATTAGGGAAATGACACCCTTCATAATAGACCCAAATAATATAAAGTACCTCGGTGTGACTTTAACCAAGCAAGTAAAAGATCTGTACAATAAGAACTTCAAGACTCTGAAGAAAGGAATTGAAGAAGACCTCAGAAAATGGAAAGATCTCCCATGCTCATGGATTGGCAGGATTAATAGAGTAAAAATGGCCATTTTACCAAAAGCGATGTACAGATTCAATGCAATCCCCATCAAAATACCAATCCAATTCTTCAAAGAGTTAGACAGAACAATTTGCAAATTCATCTGGAATAACAAAAAACCCAGGATAGCTAAAACTCTCCTCAACAATAAAAGGACTTCAGGGGGAATCACTATCCCTGAACTCAAGCAGTATTACAGAGCAATAGTGAGAAAAACTGCATGGTATTGGTACAGAGACAGACAGATAGACCAATGGAATAGAATTGAAGACCCAGAAATGAACCCACGCACCTATGGTCACTTGATTTTTGACAAAGGAGCCAAAACCATCCAATGGAAAAAAGATAGCATTTTCAGCAAATGGTGCTGGTTCAACTGGAGGGCAACATGTAGAAGAATGCAAATTGATCCATGCTTATCACCCTGTACAAAGCTTGAGTCCAAGTGGATCAAGGACCTCCACATCAAACCAGACACACTCAAACTAATAGAAGAAAAACTAGGGAAGCATCTGGAACACATGGGCACTGGAAAAAATTTCCTGAACAAAACACCAATGGCTTATGCTGTAAGATCAAGAATCGACAAATGGGATCTCATAAAACTGCAAAGCTTCTGTAAGGCAAAGGACACTGTGGTTAGGACAAATTGGCAACCAACAGATTGGGAAAGGATCTTTACCAATCCTACAACAGATAGAGGCCTTATATCTGAAATATACAAAGAACTCAAGAAGTTAGACTGCAGGGAGACAAATAACCCTATTAAAATGGGGTTCAGAGCTAAACAAACAATTCACAGCTGAGGAATGCCGAATGGCTGAGAAACACCTAAAGAAATGTTCAACATCTTTAGTCATAAGGGAAATGCAAATCAAAACAACCCTGAGATTTCACCTCACACCAGTGAGAATGGCTAAGATCAAAAACTCAGGTGACAGCAGATGCTGGCGAGGATGTGGAGAAAGCGGAACACTCCTCCATTGTTGGTGGGATTGCAAACTGGTACAACCATTCTGGAAATCAGTCTGGAGGTTCCTCAGAAAATTGGACATTGAACTGCCTGAGGTCCAGCTATACCTCTCTTGGGCATATACCCAAAAGATGCCCCAACATATAAAAAAGACACGTGCTCCACTATGTTCATTGCAGCCTTATTTATAATAGCCAGAAGCTGGAAAGAACCCAGACGCCCTTCAACAGAGGAATGGATACAGAAAATGTGGTACATCTACACAATGGAATATTACTCAGCTATCAAAAAGAACGGCTTTATGAAATTCGTAGGCAAATGGTTGGAACTGGAAAATATCATCCTGAGTGAGCTAACCCAATCACAGAAAGACATACATGGTATGCACTCACTGATAAGTGGCTATTAGCCCAAATGCTTGAATTACCCTAGATGCCTAGAACAAATGAAACTCAAGACGGATGATCAAAATGTGAATGCTTCACTCCTTCTCTAAAAGGGGAACAAGAATACCCTTGGCAGGGAAGAGAGAGGCAAAGATTAAAACAGAAACTGAAGGAACACCCATTCAGAGCGTGCCCCACATGTGGTCCATACATATACAGCCACCCATATAGACAAGATGGATGAAGCAAAGAAGTGCAGACCGACAGGAGCTGGATGTAGATCGCTCCTGAGAGACACAGCCAGAATACAGCAAATACAGAGGCGAATGCCAGCAGCAAACCACTGAACTGAGTATAGGACCCCCGTTGAAGGAATCAGAGAAAGAACTGGAAGAGCTTGAAGGGGCTCGAGACCCCATATGTACAACAATGCCAAGCAACCAAAGCTTCCAGGGACTAAGCCACTACCTAAAGACTATACATGGACTGACCCTGGACTCTGACCTCATAAGTAGCAATGAATATCCTAGTAAGAGCACCAGTGGAAGGGGAAGCCCTGGGTCCTGCTAAGACTGAACCCCCAGTGAACTAGACTGTTGGGGGGAGGGCGGCAATGGGGGGAGGGTTGGGAGGGGAACACCCATAAGGAAGGGGAGGGGGGAGGGGGATGTTTGCCCGGAAACCAAAGAATTATTATTAAGTATTAAATAAACTAAAAAAAAAACCAAAAAAAAAAAAACCAAAAAAAAAAAAACCAAAAAAAAAAAAAACCCAAAAAAAAAAAAAAACCAAAAAACCCCCAAAAAACTACCATGGATGAAACACACACAGAAAAGACCTTGAGAGTGGGTAGGAGTTGTAGAATCTATTCTGTTAGAGCAGGTACACAATGAATAAAAATGTTTAACATGCACAATGAAAAAAAAAAAAACAAGATGGCTCTGTCCTCCACCGCGCCAGCCGACTTCCTTTCAGGAAGTTAACTGTGTGCGCATGTGCATGAGTGCCTTCGTGCCAGGTCTTTGCCCACTCGGGGGCATGCCTAATGAGATCATGGGTAAGCGACCAATCAGGTGTGGATGCGCCATGCTAGGGTGTATATAAGCCGCGCCATGCCGGCGGCCCGGGCCTAAGAATTATTATTAAGTATTAAATAAATTTTAAAAAAATAAATAATTTTAAAGAGAAAAATAAAGATCACATGTAACACACACACACACACACACACACACACACACACACAGATTCTCTTTTCTCAGATATATCTTGGTTTGTGTCAAGTTGACAAAAACCAACCAGTACATTGATTGACTGATGATCACAAAGATTTATAATTGAATGAAATACAATTTCAAAAATATCAGATAATTAAATATATAAGAGAAAGGAAAAGGAAAAATGGAGACCAGATGTGACCACACAGCGTGTAGTAATGAATGGGCTCTCTTTCAGTGTGGAGTGAAAGCAGATAGAGATGTGTTCTTTTTAGCACTCTGCAAAGCAACTTGTCAGTAATTTGGTAAGGTTGCCAATACATATGTACTTCCATCATTATAACCCAAAGGAAAATTTGATTTATTTGTCAAATTTTACAAGAATATTACTTGCATTATTGTTTCAAATAGCACAGGACTAAAAGCAATGTCTGTATTAAATATCCTGAGAATGAATATGAGGGCTAACATGGTAAATTGTATACACCGTAAGTGAATGGACATTGGGTTTAAGTTACCACCAGAAAACTCACATAGGCATAATTCTGAATGTAAAGGACCTAAAACACAACGCCTTAGGCATAAAGGTGGGACAACAAAGAACTATGCCACTGTATCCGTGGAAAGTGTATATGTAAAAATAATTACAGGAAGAATAAATGTCAAAATCCAAGGCATGGTCATTTATGAAGGATGAGAGGGACGGGTAGAATGGAGTGGTCATGGACATACCCACTGGGTTTTCATTCAAATTATGTATAAGAAATGATCTGCTTAAGGACAGCTTATGCCTAGAGAACATTTCTGAATAAAAATATAAGAAAAAAAACAATCTTTTAAAATATAGCTGATATTTAAAGCTTTGATTTATCACAATAATAATCAAGGTGATTTGAAATTTAAAATAAAAACAGCAGCATCCGTTCTAGGGACATTTTTAGGTCTAATGTCTTTGCACAGTACTTCCGTGTATTAAATTCTTTCCTCTCACGTACTGAACTTTGTAGAGCTAGTGATTAGCAGGGTAGGAATTCTTTCATGCAGATTCATGATGAAGTAGGTTGGCACAGTGAAGTGCAGACATACTCCCCTGCTTCTTGTCCTTGGTATTTCCTCCCTCTTCCTCTCCCACGTCCTCTCCACCAGAACAATGTCAACTCAGACAAGTAGACTGAAGGTTTCTGATGAATCAGTGAACAGTCCTTGCAAATGGAGCGTTTCTTAGAATAAGATATCTCAATGGGCTGTTCACATAGAGTGGTTGCAGCAATTAATGTGATCATTGCCGTGGGCACAGCACTTGCCTTGAATTTTCTGTGGCTCATCTTAGCCTGTGGCCTCGTTTTCATATTGCATGGAAATATGGCTTTCCCCAGAGAAATTTCTGTCTTTTCCAGGACTTTTCCACTTTTAACTTCTTTTAGGCATTGCTCTTTACCACCACACATTGGTGAGACCCGCTTTTCCTGTGGAAATGGAACTGCAGAGTTGGTGGTTCTGTTGTACTTAAAGAAAAAGCTGTAGCAACAGTGTAAAGACTCAGAAATTTATTTTTAACATATGGAGGCCCCCTTAAGATTGTTTCTGTTTTGTTTGTTGAGTTACTATACTTCGGATTGCTTTTCCATGCTGGGTTTTTCAATGGTTTTCTGTGACGTCTGTGCATATGCTTTACATGTTTAGAACCCAGTGGGTTTAAATGCTTTTACAGTCTATTTTTCCAATTTGATGTGAAAAATTTTGGATACTTCAAACACACACACACATACATACATGTATGTATGTGTGTGTGTGTGTGTGTGTGTATAAATATATATGTGTGTGTTCATCTTTCCTGTTATCTATCTCAATATATCTTACCTATATGTCTATTAATCAATAGGAATAATTAAAATCAACTATTGCAATTAATTGTTGTGAAGCTAGAAGCAGTTGTTTGAGGTGAAACACATGTGAGGTGATTTGAACAGGGAAGGAAATGTGACAGTATGGCAAGGGGTGGATTGTCCACACATGGGACAATCTTACAGTACTTCGGATGTGGAAATGACAGAAGCAACTGGAAATGGTTGGATTTAGGCAGCAATAGGAGCATCCACTTGGTCTGCCATATTCCTCCAAATTCTCCTTTTGGGTAAAGTGCCAATAAAAAAGATGTCTGCTACTAGGCGTAGATACCAAGTGTGGGGTTTGGAGCATGGGAAGCAGGTTAAGTGGATGCTGTGTCAGAACTGTCTGAGAGAAGTCAAATGGGAAGGCAAGTTGCCTGAGCCCATGGCTAAGAACAAAACCATAAGAAACCGTGAAAGCAGAGGCCACTCTGATTTGACCAGGCTCCACATGTATCTAGTGCTCAATGCTTTCTTTGATACAAAAGCAGAAAAGAAACTCACTGGAAGCTGAAACTGATAGCTCAAGGTTCTCCCCAGAGACAGATGCTATTTATCTCATGTCCACATCCCTACATCCTCAGTGAAGACTGAAGATTCATGTGGTTCACTTCTTCTAATAACACAAGTCAAACGAACACCAGGCATCCTGAGTCTCTGAACTAACAACAGTGGCTGGCCATCAGATGAGGAAAGAGGCACAAGGACTTTCAAAGGTAGAACTGGGATCTAAGATTGTCACCCTGCCCAAAGCACTCCTGAGCATAGAGGGGCTGCTCGGCATCAACACAAATGAACAGCTCAAGGTAAGGAGGCTGGGGGGACTTTGAAATTGTAGGCTTTATCCTCTGCTGAGAATGAGGTGATGTGAGCAGAATATTTGACCAGAGATTTAACTACTGAACCATTCATTGCCTGGAAAATGAGGAAGACAGTAAGGAACTGATAATCTGGGTAAGGTACCAACGAATGTTCATCCTCTCAGTGTAAGTTAACTATTTGGTTTTAGGGTTTTGAGAAGATTTAATTTGTTTTTAATTCATTTTAGCTAGAAAATGTTGATGTTCTGATGATCAAAGCAAATGTTTCTTATGAATATATTTCACAGTAAGTTTGTGACTTGGCTCTCACAAGAATCCCAGGTTTTAAATTCTCTGTGTGTGCCTCTCTCTATGTATATGTATTTGTATGTGTGTATCTACATATTTGTGTATGTATATATGTATGTTATATGTATGTATGTGTGCATGTATGTATGTATATATGTATGTATTTCTCTGTGTCCATGTGTGACTGTTTGTGTATGAGAGAAAGAACATCTGTCTGTCTGTCTGTCTGTCTGTCTGTCTGGCTGGCTGGCTATGAACCTGAAGTGGCTGTCAAGTTTTCCAGCTTCAGCATCTTTCATCTTTCAGTCACTTTACCTATATAGTCAAATAAGTAGTTTGACATTATGTAGCACTGGAACTGTTTATTCTTATCACATTCTGGATTCATTTTTGTGCCTTGTATTTGGAACTCTTTCTTTAGACGATTCAGAAACATACTGAGGATTATTGTGTCCCTATTTTTAGAGTTTAAGGATCTTTATTTATAAATCAAAAGTAGATTATACTGACAATTAGAAGATATTTAATCAATAATTAATGTGGGTTAGTCAGAAATAAGAATACATATAAACCCTACCATTTTTAAAGAATTGATATTTGAATAATTTGATAAAGGGGACACAAAGTCAATTTCCTTTTGTTCTGTAAAAGTTGGAAGTTATGCAATTTTACTGTTGTCATAACTGGTAAATGTATTTAAGGCTTGAATTTATTTTTGACATCTAACTTAAGCATGTCAATTTTTCCATTGCAATTACATTTCCTAATTGAAATATATTTTCAAAATGGGACATTATATGTGAAAACACTTTCCTCTTCTACTCTGAAATTGAGACCATCTAATCTAATTTCTCCTTACATTGTTCTCCATTAAGTATCATGCACATGGGGGGAGCAAAGCACAGGTTCTACTTCAGCTGCAGTACCGTGTGTAGTTGATCAGAACCCTTATTTGTATAAATCGAAATCACTCGAGTTTATCCGATCAGTATTTATAATACAGCATCTTTAGATAAACAAATGTCACAACCACCTTCTCAAGGAGGAGGCAAATTGCTTTGCTAAATAGGGACAAACCAGTGTGGCAGGGACTGAAACTTAGTTTTTGGCTCTCCTGCTGATGGACTGTATGTCCCCAGAGCATATGATCATGTTTAAAGTGATAGAACACATTTTTCCCATTAATTCTCCTTTATGTCACTACCCACATCAGATGCACTCTCTGCTAGTTTGCTGTGTGCTGTATGTGCTGAATTTAAATAGCTAAGGGCTCGTTCTTCTTCCAGAAGACATTAAGAATCTCACTGCTGGTAATTGAAATTACACAGTGAAGGTCAACTTTTCTTCTCCCTACTCTTTTGTGTTTAAATATCTGGTTATTATCAGGATTTGAAGTTTTATTGCTTTTGGTTTGTGTGTGTGTGTGTGTGTGTGTGTGTGTGTGTGTGTGTGTGTGTGTACATGTGTATCTTCATACTCAGGTATCACACTGAGCATAGTGGAGTTGGAGGACAATGTGTGGGAGTTGGCTCTCTCTTTGAACATGTGGGTCCAAGAGCCTGAGATTATGTGTGCAGGCTCAGAAGCAAGCATCTGTACCCACTGAGCCATCTTGCCAGCCCTAATATTTTGCAATCATTGATGAGCAGGCTGAAGTGTTGCACGTGCTGCCATACCCTGAGATCACAGAAAGCAAGGTAAGGGGCAAGAATCACAGGCTCGATGTTGAGGTGCAAGTGTGACATCTCCAAGATTTCAAGTTTTGAAGTAAAAGAGACAGTTAGGGAAAAGAATGGTTACAGTTAAATTTTAATCATTTATTAAGCAGATACTTATTGAGCATCTATCTTGAACTACTGCTGAATTAGGCACTGGGATACAGCAATGAAGCACAGCGAAAGGCAGTCTTCATCCTCAAGGAGCTAATAATAAATTAAACATCACATGATGCTTTAGGAGCAATACAAATGTAATAGCAGCTAGAGAAAGAATAGAGTCTGCAAGCAGGATCTGATGTGAGTGAGGACTGGCAAAGACTAGGCAGGTGTTGAGCAAGTGGCCATTTGAGAGGATGGCTCATGAGTGAAACCAGAAACAAATGACATAGATACTCATGTGAGACAAATACCCAGGGAAGAAAAAAATTATGGAGATCTTATAGCCTTCAAGAACGTTTGCTTTCAAGAACTTTAGAAAGGTGCACCAGAAATTAGAATAATAGGAGATAAAAGAAGCAGAGTAGAGGATGTTGATTTAGGTCTCATGGTGCATTTTAATGTCATTTATAGCAGTAGAGATTGAAAATCATTTGAAGCTTATGAAAAGAAGAATTGGGTTGGTCATGTGGCATCCTTCTCTCTACTCTGTGCTTGGGAGAATGAGCTGTATGAATGTGTAAATTACTAAGTGACTTCTAATAATAGATTGATCTGAGGCTCTTGCTGAGGAATTTGGGAGGTGAGTATAATTTAAGTCTTCCTGTCTTTCTTTATGGCTCTTTCAGGTCTCCACCAGAAGCCGCCAACTGCCAAAAACTCCTTTGCTATTGGATGGGGCCTCATTAGTCTTTTACCCTTCCTCACTGGAATTTCAAACTAGCGTGATCTTGTGCAGCTCTTATGCAGACAACAGCTGAGAATTCATGGGTGCAATGGCTGCGTCATGCCCCAAAAGACATCATTTCACAACCCTCCTCCCCATCCTCTAATGGTTGTTATATCTCTATTCTATAATGTTTCCTGAGCTTTGGTAGAGGATGCCTCTAAAGGGCTGAGCATCAAAGTGATTTTTTTCCTTAGCATTTTGGCCAGTTAAGGTTCTCTATATGAAGCACTTCCTACTGTAAGACAAAGCTTTTCTGACCAAGGTTGAAGGCAGCATAGATATACTGGTATAAACACGAATATTTAGAAGGCACTTTGACAACATTACCACTTATCAAAACTACAAGAGTGTGTTTCTGCCCAGGGCCTCAACCTTCCCAACTATAGGCTGTTTGACGAGGCATGAGTTCCTCCTATGGAACTGGCCTCAAATTCAATGAGAAATGGCTTCTGAAACACTGCATCAGAAAATCCCAACAGAAAACAAAATACAGTTATGAATAATTAAGAAAGGTTTAATTAAAAGGCATTTTAGAAGGTGATCATCATGATTTTTAGGGGAACAGTAACAGTTGATAAAAATTTATGGACCCATTTTAAAGTCAGAATATGGTCTAGATATTTTTTTCTGAGACTAAAAGAGTTGCCTTTGCACATAGTCTTTTAAGTTTAGAGACACTAATCAAGACATATAAAATTGGACGTCTTCTGTGTTCAAATGGTAATTAAACTTCCACAGGGATGAAATCGTTAAGTGAAAACACAGTAGATTCAAAGGCTCAGCCTGGGCATACTTGAATATTTAGAGTTAATGAAGAAAACCTTGCAAAGGAGAGTGGGATGGAATTATCTAGGAGGTGAAAGACCCACAGAAGATTGAATAGTCTTGAAGATGATTGGGAGAAATTGCAGTCTAAATACAGGTAGATGACTCTGAAAGATTCTGAGGGGCAGATGCTGACTTTCAGTGTAAAGTATAGATATGGTTTAAGACTCAGATGTATATAAATCTACATTTTACAAGTAATAATGCCATTTTGATTGTCTTCATGGCAGTAGTCCTTCATTACTTGAATGGCTGTGACCATCTCATAGGAAAGCTGTGTTGAGGACCCAACATCCCTGAGTCTCCAGAGTGTCAAATCCCATGTTGTGCCAAAAATCACTGAATCAAAAATTCAAATGTCCAGGAGGAAGGTTACTATTAGTTGACCTCCAGAAGAATAATTTTTGCACCAGGAACCAATAGAAATGATTGCCTTACTCAGGCAGGGACTCTTAAGAAAAATCACGTGAGTCTAGTGACTTAAGGTGAGGGAACTCTATCTAACCCACTCCCCAAGAGTAAAAAAGTTAGAAGAGAGAGTAGCAGTTTTCACATCATAAGAAAATACTTTCAGGTAGAGAGAGCAACCAGACATTATTTTCCATGGCCCTTAACATTCCATTTTGTTAAGTAGTTGTTTGAGTTTTAATTGAGGCATATCTCACAGCCTATTGGAAAATTCACTTTTTGTGAAGACTTTATTCACCATTCTGTTCTGCAAACTCGTGTGCCACACTTCTGTATTGAAATTATTTTGCAAATGGGCTATTGCTGCATGAAAGATTGGTTTTAAAATCTAATTCAATGCTATATTAGTGAAGTCCCTTCCTAAGGGACATGAGTTAGAAAGCAAACAGGAATTCAATGATGTATCACAGGAAAGTGATATTTCTATATGAATGAGTTTTAATAAGACTAAATTGACTAATCAAAAACTGGAGAGTAGCAGTGATGGTATGTTTTGATTTTGTTAATATCAACTGTTAAGGATAGAGTTTTCTAGAATAAATAACAGACTCACTCTTCTTTTCTCTATGGTCAGAGTTGATGAGGGGACCTTCACTTATAGAAAGGTAAATTAAACTAGATGATGCTGTCTGATAGTTATATATTCTAGGTATTATGGATACCTAGTTATTGCATAGAATTTAATCTAATAGGCAAAAAGTTCCTATCAATTGGAAAAAAACTCCTGAAGGTAAGATACCAACAAGTTTGATGTAAAGGATGGGAAATTGACTGTAATACCTTTTATTAAATTGATAATAAATTCCTGACATATGAAATTGTGTTCTACATTAATTTGCTATTTTACCGCTCATGCTGGTTAGTTCTTTTGTTAGGATGACAAAAGGCAGCTGTGTCATTCGAGAACCTTAATTGAGAGTGTGCTCCCATCAGACTTGCCTGAAAGCAAGCCTCTGAGACATTTTCTTGAGTGATGATTGATGCGGAAGGGCCCATCCCACTGTGGGAAGAGTAATCACAGGGCAGGTGGTCCTGGGATGTATAAGAAAGCCAGGAGGAACAATCCAGAAGGTAGCATTCCTTTGTGGGTTTTGTTCTAGTTCCTCCATTGAATTTGCCATGGCTTACTGGAATGAGCTATAGCCTAGGAAATGTAAGCCCAGTAGCCCCCTTCCCTCCCCAAGCTGATTCTGGCCTTTATTGCCACAACAGAAACCTGAGTAAGGTGCCATTTTTATCTTTAATTAATGAGAAAATTCTATACATGTTCATATTACATTTGTAAGAGAGTCATGATTTTACAGTTCTGAAAGTCTTATTTGATCAGCAATGAATAACAAAACTAGTAAATGGAAAAATGTCTGAAGTCAAAATGTCATCCTGTTGTGGACCTCCTAACGAATTGGTGGATATAGGAACTTGTGGCCAAGTGCTGATAACATTGCGCAAAAGAGATAATAGGGCAATATAACCCAAAGGTGGAGATAGAAGACACTGCATGTGGAGCAGTCTTGCTGAAAATACTCAATTTGCACCTGAAGTTTAGGTGATCAGGATTTAGAATTATTTGTAATACCAAAAATAAAATAACAATTTTCTTTCATCTTTGCCCCTTTCTGTCAATGCTACTAATGTATGACTGATAATTTTTCCTTAAATGTTTTATTGGTAAGCCCCTGGTGGCATTTTATGCATGTCTTGGATTGAGATTGTTATGCAAGAACTTCCTTTTCTCAGATAGTTGCTAGATAATTATATCTTTATTACTGATATATACCTATTCAGTTCTGTGTATCTATGACATGTACTCAGTCTCCCAAACCAAACTTCAGTGTGACTGAATGCTCCGATTTAGTTTTCTCTGAAGAATTAATAGAAGAATTTTCAATCACATTGACAGCTTTGCCTGTAAATCATGCTTTTTTTCTATTTTTTGGTTGGGTGGGGGCATGAAGCTCTTAACTTTAACATCTTTTATAACCTGGATAGACAGAGACAGAATTCACCAGTGTTAGATACTAATTGTTTGTTTTTAGCAGTCTTCAATTTGTCTCCTTCCTCCCACACTTTCGATGATCAACAAGAAGAAACCCATTCCCACCTTTAAGACTATGCTTAGAAATCTCAACTAAATATCCAGGTTTATTACTAACAAGTTCAGCTTTTCTCATGACTCCAGAATGTAAACCCTGCCAACAGGCTCTGTGTACCTAGATATTTGAAGAAAGTTGGCAAAGTATTGAACAAAGAAGACAGATGGACAAAGATGGGGGAAAGCAGAGTGTAAGAGCACACCAACTTCATCTTCCCCCCAGCTCCTTTAATTAATGGTCTGTGAACATCTAGGAATACACTATATTCTACCTATAGCATAGAAAGACACGTAAAGGAAAGGAGTGGTAGAAGGGTTGATAGCGTCCAGTAGTTCTGGCTCCTCGCCTGAGCCCTTTCCCAACCCTATTTCTAGAGCAGTTGTTTTCTGACTTGATTATTCTCTACCGTGATTCGGCTCTTCTCCACCATGTTCCTTCTTTCCTTGTGAATCTCGAATGGAAAGATTCTTATCATTTATTTTTCACCAAAATTTATTTTGAAATCCCTCTAGCCCCTTTCTATCTGTTCCTCAATGCACTCCCGGCCTCTGCTCACTTCCCAATTCTGTAGCCACTTTCCACATGTTTATCCATCAGAGGAGCTTCTCACTCATGGTTCAGAAATCCTTACTAATCTTCTGTTGCTGCTGCATTAATGCAAAGCTAATATAGATTTATGATCTTGTAATCCATAGGTTAAAAATCCAGTACAGATCCAAGTTAAATAAACTGGTCTCCTTTCTGAAGTCTTCAGAAGAGAATTCAGTTCCTCACCCTTTCCAGCCAAGGGTGCTTTGCCTGATTATATATATATATATATATATATATATATATATATATATATATATACATATGTATATATATGTATATATATGTATATATAGTATATATATGTATATATATAGTATATATATATACTATATATATTTTTTTCTTCCTGTCACTGAAGCCTGCCATCAGCTGTGACCTATTTTCAACATGCAATTTATCTCTTCCTAATCTCTCTTCTATCTTAGGGATCCTGGTTTTCTCTTGCACAGTGTCAATTGAGCTATCACCTAAAACTATTAAATAGAAAGTTCTGGGCCAGGGAGACAACTCAGCCTATAAAGTGCTTGCTATTCTTGATCAGTCACATCAAAGTGTACCTACCATTAGCAGGTATAGGGCAACACTTCAAGCAACTTTTCTTCCTTTTTACTTTAAAATATGGAGAAATTATGAACATCCACTATATGCCACAAGAAAACCAGAAAATATTTAAAAAAGCAAGACATATAATAAAATAATAATGAAAATAAACTTGCCCTGGAAGAAGCAGAATGTAATAATGCCATCTTCACTCCTGACTTGGTAGTTTTCAAAATTCAAGAGTGTATTGGGGAGATAGGTAGGTATTTTTCTTGTTAGAAGTCCTTGTTTCTCTTACAGTGGACCTAGGCCCAGTTTATTGCATCAACATGGGACAAAAAACCCAAACAATACAACTCACAGAGATGGGCCTGCCTCTGCCTTTCAAGTGCTAGGATTAAGTGTGTTGGAGAACATACTCTGCAGGCTATGGAAAGGAAAACCTGGAAACTAACCTAGCCAGAAAACCCTACAATCTATCCTTCTCGCAAGACGTGCTGGCATAATGGTGATACAGAACTTGTGGGAGTGGGCAACTGATGTTTGATTTTACTTGAGACCCACCTCCAGAGGGAGCCCATGCCTTACATAAAAACAAACAGGGTGGTTTATATTGATATTATGTATGTGCCCAGTCAGCTTCCCTGGCAGCTGAAGGGAGGGGATTATTCAGGGACCAACAGCCAGACATACATACATACATACATACATACATACATACATACATACATACATACAGAGAGAGAGAGAGAGAGAGAGAGAGAGAGAGAGAGAGAGAGAGAGACACTAAGTAAGAGGTCTCCATTGGGTACCTACTCTTGGAGATCTGGGAACTTGAAGGAAGGGAGGAAAGACTACAGGAGTAAGAGAAGATGGAGGTTACCAGGAGAACATGGCCGACTGAATGATATAAGCAGGGCTCATGTGGGCTCACAAAGACTGAAGTGTCAAGTACAGGGCCTCCATGGCTCAGTACCGTATTAGCAGGTCTGGAACTCCTAACAGCGGGAGCAGGTGTATCTCTGACTCTTTTGCCTGCTCTAGAGACTCTTTTCCTCCTTCTGACTTACCCCATTCAGCTTCAATATGAGGGTTTTTACCCTGTCTTATTGCAAGGGTTCTCTTCTCTTTGGGAGTCTAATAACCCTTTTACATGAGTCTGAAAACCATTGGAAAACATGGATATTTATATTATGATTCATAACAATAACAAAATTCTGGTTATAAAGCAGGAATGATAATAATTTTATGGTTGGAGTTACCACAACATGAAGAACTGTATTAAATGAAACAGCATTAGGAAGGGTAAGACCTAAAGATAAAGACCACTGGCATTCTGTATCTTGTTTTGTCTTGTTTGTTGTCTCTTGGAGGCCTTCTCTTTTTTGAAGAGAAAACAGAGAGAGAGAGAGAGAGAGAGAGAGAGAGAGAGAGAGAGGGAGGGAGGGGGAGATCTGAGAGAGAGGGTAGGTAAACAGAAGTGCTAAGAGGAGTAGAGCAAGGGAAAATGGGTGGGATGTATTGTTTGAGAGAAGAATTTATTTTCAATTAAAAGAAGGGGGAAGAAGCAAATGGAAAAATTCTTAGAGTTTAAACATATATTAAAATACAATTTTTGAAAAAAAAATCCTTTTGAATGTTGAAAAATAAGGCATCTCATAGAATACCAAATGAATTTATCAGTTCAAGTGGTTAAACTTCTAACTGATTATCTTTCCAAGGGGCTACTGACAAAACAGAGTAGAAAACTAGTCACTTACCTATGATCATCAATGGACAACCTGTTGAGCTGAATTCCTAGAACTGATGGAAAAGAAAACTCTAACAGGACAGGTTTTCTGATAGAAGTCCTCCACTCAGAAAACTCAGAAACCCCTTCAGAAAAATGTAAAGGAATCTGAACTTGTGTAGAAAACACAAGGTTGACAAATCTCCTCTTGTCTTTAGGCATCCCACCATCTAACCGGCATCCAGAAGGTCATGACATGATGCTTTAAAAATCACTAAGTAAGAAGATCTACCATACTTTAGAAAGCTTAGTGCCAAGCAGTATGTGATTTCAAAATTAAATTTGTTCATACATTCAAGGACTTAGAAAGCTTGTCCTCAGCAAACCCTTCTTTGGGTGTTGATCTAAAATGAGGAGAATCTCCAGTAAAGAAAGACCAGAGTTAATGAACCTGAAAAAGGAAGGCAGCTCCCCTGCCTAGTGGAGGTGAACTGAAACATTAAAAATCTGGATAATGTGGAGACAAGAGTAGTGACACACAGTGTAATCCGAACATGTGGGTAGCTGATGCAAGGGGATCAGGAGTTTGAAACCAGACTAGTCTATATGGTGTGGTCCTCTTGTAAAAATAAGTCTTGATATTATGACAAAGAATGAAGAGCAAAAAGCAGCATATGACAGATGCCCATGGAGAGACTAAAAATATGTTAGCGCCTAACAAAAATGAGGGGGAAAGGTCACAAGTAAGTTAAAAAAGACAGGATAATGAAGAAGCTAGAAGACATCAAAAGTACAGGCAATTCTTTCTCCCAAGCAACAATCACTTCCAAGCCAATAACAAAAGATAATCACATGTATAGGTGGGTGTAGTATTAAATGTAAAATGCAGAAGAGAGACAAGTTTCCCAAATTCCTCAAGACTTCGGAGCACTGAAGGGAGATTGAAGTGGAAGTTTCTGGGTATGTCAGGTGATGCAGACTCATGTGTTGTTTTGCTGAGGCAAGACCCAGGCAGTAGGAGGACACATAATGTTTGGAGACAGTATAAATAGGACTCAGTGGACAATGCTGGCATGTTTGCATAGTTGGCTTTGCAATGCTTCATTAGTCTCTCATTGATCTTCTTTTTATTGAGAGAGGCATGACACAGAACTTCTCTTGGTGTCCTATCAGGTCCTGGTTGCTCCTTCTGTCTTGTGCTAATACAGAGGAGGCCTGGCTGTTTCTACTGGACTGTGCCCCCATTGCTGATTTGCGTTTGCTATCCTGACATTACTGAACTGGAGTAGCCTGGTATCAGGATACAGTTACTGGAATCCTGACAAATAGAGATTGGAATTGATTAAAAGAGCTACTTCTAAATAGGTCTATATCCCCTTGTCCTATTTACCATTTTGTCTCCCCAACCTTAAGAAGGGAGATCACAACATTTGAGAACCCTTATTAAAAGTAGGTTTTTTTGGTATATTAGCAGTTTTTAAATTTTTTATTATATATTTCTTTACTTACATTTTAAAGGTTATTTCCCTTCCCGGTTTCCTGTCCATAAGCCCCCATTCCCTCCCCTCCCCCTCCACCATAAAAATATGGAGATAAAATGTTCACTATGCAGGAAAGTTTCTTAATAATAAGAAAGGCTCATCAAGACTGGTGAAGGAAAGAACTCAGAAGCCTTAGGAAGTCACTGAAACTGACCTGGTATACATGGCTCTCTTCTTCCCAAGGTTACAGAAGTGGAAAGTACTACTGAGATCACCTGAACAGTTGGCAAGAGGCTCAGATGAGCTGAACTTCCTGGAAGAGACATTCTCTGACCTTCCAAGGTGTCTGAAAGTTGAGCAGAAGCTCCAGGGTTTAAACTTCCATTAGCTGAAGTGAGACTATGGTAGCATATCTGTGTGAGTCATTCCTGCTCCCACAAATAATCCCAAGAAAAAGGCATTGGTTTCTCAGGTTAGAATTTGGTAGCATTCTTGCCTTGGTTTGTCATCAGTTCCCTTGGGTGAGCAGACATTTGTTCCTGCAGAAATATTACATAAGAACAAGATGTGTCCCCAAACATGAGGAATTTAAATAAGGAAATGGGCAATGCATTACTTGTCTGCAGAGTAAGTGATATTTTATAATATCAACAGTATGGATTTTGTTTATTAGACTTGAACTTTAGAATCTACTTAACTTTAAATACAGAGTTGTAATAT
Source organism: Rattus norvegicus (assembly GCF_021556685.1). NCBI lineage: Eukaryota > Metazoa > Chordata > Mammalia > Rodentia > Muridae > Rattus > Rattus norvegicus. The sequence continues at coordinate 60,137,100 of NC_141538.1, read as the reverse complement.
GGGAACCTTTCAATATTGTGTGTGTGTGTGTGTGTGTGTGTGTGTGTGTGTGTATGTGTGTGACTTTTCTTCTCATTATGAAATTCCTGACTGAAGCATTTTATAACTAGAAGAGAGGTTTATTTTGTCATATATGTTTTTAGGGGACAGAGTTCATCCAAACAACAAAGGTACAGTGAGTGAAGCAGTTCTATCTATAATGGTGGTATTTTGAACAAACTTGTTTATATCCTAGTGCAATAAAGAGCAGGTCCAGACTAATAATTCTCAATGTTTTCTTCTGGAAGTCAATGTCACCCATCTGGACCCTGCATTCCTAGGTTTCCATAGCCTCTCAAAACAGTGCCAGCAGTTGGAGGTCAAGTGTTCAATCACGAGAGCCTGAAATTTTATAGCCAAACCAAACTGTTTAGGGAAAGTGGAGAAGTGACTATTACATGGTACATCTGTCTGAGTTAGCTGCTGGGCAAAGCATCTCAGAAGAAAGTCATGCTAGACTCCCCTCATGCATGCAGACACCCAATAGTCAAACAGCGGATGAAGCTTGGGGACTCTTATGGAAGAGTAGGAGGAAGGATTATGGACCTTTAAGTCGATAGGAACTCCACAGGAAGACCAACAGAGTCAACTACCCTGAGCCCTTGGGAGTCTCAGAGACTGAACCACCAATCAAAGAACATACATTGTCTGGACCTTGAAGTGGAAATTTAAGTGTGCTTTTGGAAAGTTGTGTCAGATGGTGTTTTGCTGGGGCAAACACATGAAGGAATGTTTAGCTGAAGTGGACACAGAGGCTAAGGTAGATTCATGAAGGAGCATTTGGCTGAAGCAGACACAGGAAAAAGGATGTTCTGCTAAAGCAAGCACATGAAAGGACACATGAAGAAGGATTCTCTTAATGACATACATGTATTTATTTGTCTTACATTGCATAGTTAAGCTCCATTTGTCAGGACTCCATAGAGAGAAATGCACCAAAAACCTCCTGGTGGTGTGCTGTAGTTTCTTGCCCCTTCTGTGGACTTTGGGTGATTGGCAGAGTGATGTTAGCTGAGATAGGCAAGATGGAATGAAGAAGGGAGGATAAAAAGGCCTTGACAGGGAGTGATGGAGCTGAACTTGGCTTGTTTATAGGGCAACACTCGTGGCTCTCATGTCTTCGCTTATCTTTGCTTAGCTGAGAGAGGTACAGCTAAGCACTTTTCCTGCTGTTCCTTCCTAGTCCCTTCTGCTGATGTGTGCTAAGGCTGAGGCCTGGCTATCTCTGCTAGGTTGTGTCACTGCTGTTGCTAACCTGACGCTGCTGACCCGGACTGCTAGTGTATCTGTGAAGTGTTTGTGAGTGAATCGAGCTGCCGACGCTGACTTGTGAACTGAACTGCAGATTTCCAGACAACAAAGATGGGAGTTGCTCCGAAGAACCATTTCTAAACAGGTCTACTTCCCCCCTATCCTTTCTTTCTACTACCTCTGGAGGGTAGTAGGCTAGAAGGGAGGTTAAAGCATTTAAGAACCATCATTAGAAGTAGGTTTTCAAAAAATTAGTTATAGGACAAAGGCTCCCTCATACTTACATAGCAGGTAATCAGCTTGGTCTACATGTGGGTCTGGAATAACTGGAGCTGGGGTGGGGGTGGGGTAATCTCAAAAGCAGCTGCCTTTACATGGGATATGCTCTAGCTAGGCTGCCTTGTCTGGCCTTAATGGGAGAGGATATGTCTAGCCTCAAAGAGACTTGATGTGCCAGGGTGGGGGTGAGACACCCAGACGGGGCTCCACCTGTTCAGAGGAGAAGGGGAGGGAGTAAGGGGGAAGGATTGTCAGAGAGTGAACTAGAGCAGGTGTAGTGAGCAGGATCTAAAGTGAATAAGTAAAATAATAATAATAAATAAAGGTATAAGCATATTGCTACTGAAATTATTCACACAGTGACTTAGCTGAAAGCAAGTCAGATAAACTTTTTCATTTGTGTTTTATCATTTTTCTTTTTCTTTTATCTCCAAGCACAAAACTCATGAAGTAATGGAAATCATAGAAGGCTTCATTATGTAGCTTAGCCATCCTTCTCCACTCTTAATTCTGCATGCCCAAAGCGATGACTTTAGTTATTTTAGTTTTTAAATAGCTTTCTTCCTGGGTAACCATATGATAAATGAAGTCACACTTGTGTGTTTGCTTTTTTGATAGTTAGTTTTCAACTGAATGTTGTAGAAATGGCTGCTTAAGTATATTGCATAAAATTTCAGGGTAGCTCAGCAAAAGAATACAAAATAATTATTAATTACCCAGGGAAGAAATAAGTTGGAGAACTGAGAGTATGTCAGAGACATGTCTTCGTGTGAATATAGGCAGCAAAATGGAGAATATACAAATTTGACACAGAGAAATAACTATAAGCATACCATATTTTGTAGCATGAAAAATAATCATATAAAATTAAATGAATCCAATTTAAGAGGTCATTGCCTTTGACAGGTAGACGTGAATGAAAATGGGGAACAAGATAGTTCTCAATCGAAGCCTCTTTTCCTATGAGACATTTGTAGTTGAAGTTGAGGGCCATTGATAAAGCTGAAAGAGAAAGACCAATTTTTTTTGCTTGTGTTAGTAGTCATTTTATATTGTGATGCTTTCTGCTTCAAAGTCTCTGGAATAAGAATAAAGAATATATTTATTTTACTAATGAAAGAAGCTCTTTGAAAATTTATAGGGTCTTTTTATATGTAATTTTTTGTGTGTACCCATATGAATGCATGTGCGTGCACACGCGTGCGCACACACACACATACACACACATGCACAAACACACACACACACGTGCGCGCACACACACACACACACCCCACAGTGAAAGAACAATTTTCAGAAGTTGGCTCTCTCCTATCACCATGTGTATCCCAGGAAGCAAACGCATGTCATCGGGTTTGCAGCAGCAACTTTATGCTAAGTAAAAGGTCTAAGTCTTTTGAGTCGTCTATAAACTAATTGTCCTAGTGACTAACATGTACCCTTGTAATTAAGACATTAATTTACAGGACCTTCAGTCACAGGAAACACAACTGCTTTTGTAGAAGTAAATAGCGGGCCATGGGACAGTAGCAACCTTACTTAAGCAGCAAACAATGTCAAGACCAGATGCAGAATGTTGAAGAGTGGATTGGAAGGAGCCACCAAAGAGTAGCACTTTCACAGACAATTGCTAGATCAACACTTTACATTTCTAAAGACTGTTTATATTTCATGTATGTAAGTTGGGGGATTCTTAGCATAGATAATTAAAATCATGAGCTCTGCCCTAGTGGGTAATTTCTGCAAATATTCTCTCATTTGTTATTACACGCTTGTCCTTGTAGTCATAAATGCTAGAAGAAATGGGAAAATTCCAATGTGAATTGATCTTCAGAACTGCAAAATGTTTTCTAATTTTTGAGATATTAGTTACTATGCATTAATACCCTTTAGAACAGAGGAATTAAGGCTGTGAACAACTACTATTTAAATGTAAGAAGAGCGCTATAGGGTAGGTCTATGTCAAGCAGTTGCCCTTGGCTCCGTGGTATAGTTGAAATTAGTGGAACATTTAGAAAGTAGGGCCTAAGAAGAAGTGTAGTCCTGGGGATGTGTTGTTGAGGGCATCTGGAGCTCCCACCCTGTCTTCTCTTTGCTTTCTGGCTGCAATGGGATGAGCAGTTACTTCTATTGCAGATTCCTCTTCTGATGTGTTGCCTTACCAGGTATCCCATAGCAACAGGGAAGACTCATAACAGACTGAAGCACCAAAACTCTGAGCCAAAGTAAGCCTTTACACTTTTAATATGGATTGTCTTAGACACAGTAAAAGAAAATGACTAAACAATAGATACTAATGCAGACATCCTAGTAGTAAGTCAAGAAGAAGGAACAGATTTAGAAATTACACTCCAGCAACAGAACATTGAATTAAGTCCAATATTTGCTTATGGCAAAATAACACTATGGTTATTTGAGGCCTTTTTCTTTATTTTGGATGCTGACATCTCAAAAATTGTCCCCCTCCCTTTTTAAGGCAAAAATGCATGTCATTTTACTCTGTTCTGATCACCTCTGTCCTAGGGAATCCTATGTGTTACTGTAAACATAAAACACAGCCTTGTTGGGTTACCTCTACCCTATGGTGCATTATACTACTATAACTGAGTTTTGTTAATGGACCACACTCAGTAGAGCTGACGGGAGAAGGAGTAGGCTTCATTATGTTGTTGTCCTTCCAGTTGATCATTTCCATCAACATTTCTCTTATAAAGAATGATGTTGAGACTTTCTTTCCTGCCCATTGGTTATTTTCAAGTGTGAATTATCTGTTTACTGTCTGGTTCATTTTCAAAATGGAGACCTTAGTATTACTTTGAGGGATCAAGATACACATACAAAATATGACTTGCTTGTTAAACAGTCTTTACAATTATTCAGTCTTCTTCATATCCCTGTTGCCATTGAGTTGTTTATAGATTTAAGGAAAATTTTACGTATATTAAAATGCATAAATGTAATCCATACCTTACAAAGATGTAACATTTTTAACCAGTCTAGAATCTTCTCTTAGATCCACTCCTGTCAACCACTTCTTAACCCACTGTGAACTAATATCATTGTTAGACTACTTCTTGCTGATTAAGGGTATCAAATTCCTTGGTGCAAGTTTGATCTTCACTGTCAGAATATCTAATTTATTCTTTTCTTCTTCTTTTTTGCTTATGGCCATTTATCAAACTGTGACAAATAACAACCAACCAACAACAACCTAATTCTATGCTAGGATATACTCATTTTTGTTTTTGCAGCAACTCAACACACAATGGCTAATATCATGCTTCTGTTTAAAACATGCATTGATATGCCAATGTGGGTCCCAAATATGTCTACTACTTAAGGAGTTTAAAACAGATGAAAACACCAACTAGTGAGGCTCTGGTTTAATCCGCTTTTGGCTTGAATTCCTAAGTTTTACCTGTTTGAGAAAATCAGCATCCATTAGGTTTTCTATGTGATGGTTGATATTTTTAAAGTAAATAGGAGGAATACACCTTGGAATGTTAGCATGGATATCCAGCAGCTGCAGAAAATGGAGAGTGTGAGGCCTTGCTTGTCCTAAGAAATTCATCTTTCCTAACAGTCTTCATGTTTGTAGGAAAGCAGAGGAACAGCTGGACCGTCATCCCTCTCACCATCTGACACTTGGCTCAGGTAAGTTTTGCAGTCACCATCTTCCCAGTCTACTTAGCATATGGACTTCTGGAAAGGTCTGCTGGGAGTAATGAGCTGCTTTGGTGTCAGCAGTATCGCATAGCCCAGAAGCTTGGGATCTGCCCTTTGCTCCTAATCCCTACATCTCCAAGATTCGAAATTTTACCAGTTTCTTCTTCATTCCCCATAGCTTGATTTTTGTCTCCCAAGTGCTGGACTGTGGACTCAAAATACCTTCTTAGTGTTCATTATTAAGTACTTCTTTGCTCGTTAGTATAGTTTTGGGAGGATTAAAAATATGGATTCAAACCTCAAGTGGAGAGCCAATTATCCATTATAGGACAGACTTTCACATTGAATTAAAGAAATACTGCAATTCCTAAACTATTGTGCATTCTCATTTGTACATTGGAGAGGAATTATTGGGGCTTATTTTTTCTCATAATGAGATCTACTCATCTATAAGAAAGATTTTTTGAAAATAATCATGCTATTGAGTGTATTTTTAATTTAGTGTTCCAATAAAATTTGCTACTATGTTTATATCATTGCATATCACATAATGAGTTCCAGAAAGAAGCAGAAGCTGATAACCAGTTGGTTCTTTCAGACTCTGAGAATTCATTACAGTGAGGAACTGGAAAGCCCTGCCTTCATTTTTACTTTGTTTGAAAATCAAGTGAAATTTTGGCAACATTACACTTGTTCATGAGCAAGGGGAACTTTTGAGCTCATTGTCTGCCTTCAATGAAGTCATCAGAACTGTTATTAACTACACATGATGAACTTACAATTTCTTTGTGCGAGTTTGCTTATTAATTTAATATAAACTCATTTCTGTTTGCCTAACTTTATAGTGACTATTAGTAGCCTTAATAAGTTGACACTTAATTAAGGACTGCTTCATAATTTGTTGTAGCTTTAGGGTGATACTGGCATTAAGAGCTGCTTATCTCCCAACACATTTATGGTTGATCCATCTCTCCTGACTCACATATTCCTTAGCATAATATTGATGTGTAGTGGATGTCTGCAGCATATTTCTCACACTCACAGAGTAGGAAAAGGGACAATGAAATATGGTGGATATAGGCAGCGTGTCTACATTCCAGTGCACACACAATGGAAGGTAGGCACAGTGTTTAGAGAACGTCATGAGACAATTACTGTAGGGGTGAGAGAGAGCAAGCATGGGACAGTGACACACAGCTGCTCTCCAGAAATGATTGCGTCCATGGCCCCATGTCCTGCTGTAACCCAGATTCTCGTTGCTTCTCTGCTATTTTATTGCTTTGGGCTTTTCTTTTCATAGTTTCTGTTTCTTTTTTTTTTTTTTTTTGTATCTTCATCATCTTCTAGCTTCTAAGTTCTTTACCACATCTAACTTTTCTACTCTGTCTTTAGATACTTGGAAAGCACTGATGGGTGTGACGCCCCAATAGAATACCATCTCTCTCTAAGATAGTCAGAACTCTCTGAATTGGTGGGTTTTATTCTTACTTCTAAAATCTCCGATATTTTCTTAGTAATGTAATGTGAGGTGCTTCTCCTATTGGGCCTCTGAGTTTCAGAAAGCTGTTCTTATACCTCCAGTTCATTACATACTCAGGACTCTCATTTTATACTCTATTTGATTTATGCTGCAACCCCAGAGACATGGATCCAGAAACCTGACTGGGCTAGTGAGAAAACGACAAACACACAGAAAATCTGGGGTCAGATGGGTTGTTCTGATGGAGATGCATCCACTACTCCTGCAACACAGGGCCTCAGTGCACGCATTTATTGTCTATAAGACATGGGGGAGGAGTTATCTAGTCCTCATAGGAGGGTTGTGCTGTCCATCCGTCTCTTGCTGTAAGAGTCTCGGAGAGGGAGCACAGTCGCTACTTTATTATTAACTGTAAACACTCATCCTTGGACCAGAGCAAGGCTTTACTGATTTTGAGCCTGAACCATGGTGAAGACTATCAATTTCCCATGGGCCTCATGCCTTCTCATGGCCATGCTCATGTCAACAATACACATTCACTTAGAACTTTGCTCACTTAAACATAAGATTAATTAATTAATTGATTAATTAATTAATTTGTTTCCTGGAGGTCTCAGAGTCCAACCCAAGGCCTCGTGTATGCTCTTCAGGTCAGTAACATACACAACAGCTTATTTTAGCTTAGTTTAGTTTCTCTCTGGTTCTTTTTTTTTTTTTTTTAATTAACTTGAGTTAATTAAAAGGGTCTCGAGCCCCTACTTGATCATGGTGGATGATTGTTTTGATGTGTTCTTGGATTCAGTTTGCCAGAATTTTTTTTTTATTAACTTGAGTATTTCTTATATACATTTCAAGTGTTATTCCCTTTCCCGGTTTCCGGGCAAACATCCCCCTCCCCCTCCCCTTCCTTATGGGTGTTCCCCTCCCAACCCTCCCCCCATTGCCGCCCTCCCCCCATAGTCTAGTTCACTGGGGGTTCAGTCTTAGCAGGACCCAGGGCTTCCCCTTCCACTGGTGCTCTTACTAGGATATTCATTGCTACCTAGGGGGTCAGAGTCCAGGGTCAGTCCATGTATAGTCTTTAGGTAGTGGCTTAGTCCCTGGAAGCTCTGGTTGCTTGACATTGTTGTACTTTTGGGGTCTCGAGCCCCTTCAAGCTCTTCCAGTTCTTTCTCTGATTCCTTCAACGGGGGTCCTATTCTCAGTTCAGTGGTTTGCTGCTGGCATTCGCCTCTGTATTTGCTGTATTCTGGCTGTGTCTCTCAGGAGCGATCTACATCCGGCTCCTGTCGGTCTGCACTTCTTTGCTTCATCCATCTTGTCTAATTGGGTGGCTGTATATGTATGGGCCACATGTGGGGCAGGCTCTGAATGGGTGTTCCTTCAGTCTCTGTTTTAATCTTTGCCTCTCCCTTCCCTGCCAAGGGTATTCTTTTTCCTCATTTAAAGAAGGAGTGAAGCATTCACATTTTGATCATCCGTCTTGAGTTTCGTTTGTTCTAGGCATCTAGGGTAATTCAAGCATTTGGGCTAATAGCCACTTATCAATGAGTGCATACCATGTATGTCTTTCTGTGATTGGGTTAGCTCACTCAGGATGATATTTTCCAGTTCCAACCATTTGCCTACGAATTTCATAAACTCATTGTTTTTTTTTTCTCATTTAATAATTTTTTTTTACAAATGGAAATCAAGTTAGCAACTCGAACAGCAATTTTAAAAATGAAACACAATGTAATCCAGAGATAGCTAATCTGATGCACGCTGAGCGTTGATGACAGGTAAATATTACATTTTGTTTTTTTTTTTTTTTTTATTAACTTGAGTATTTCTTATATACATTTCAAGTGTTATTCCCTTTCCCGGTTTCCGGGCAAATCCCCCTCCCCCCTCCCCTTCCTTATGGGTGTTCCCCTCCCAACCCTCCCCCCATTGCCGCCCTCCCCCCATAGTCTAGTTCACTGGGGGTTCAGTCTTAGCAGGACCCAGGGCTTCCCCTTCCACTGGTGCTCTTACTAGGATATTCATTGCTACCTAGGGGGTCAGAGTCCAGGGTCAGTCCATGTATAGTCTTTAGGTAGTGGCTTAGTCCCTGGAAGCTCTGGTTGCTTGACATTGTTGTACTTTTGGGGTCTCGAGCCCCTTCAAGCTCTTCCAGTTCTTTCTCTGATTCCTTCAACGGGGGTCCTATTCTCAGTTCAGTGGTTTGCTGCTGGCATTCGCCTCTGTATTTGCTGTATTCTGGCTGTGTCTCTCAGGAGCGATCTACATCCGGCTCCTGTCGGTCTGCACTTCTTTGCTTCATCCATCTTGTCTAATTGGGTGGCTGTATATGTATGGGCCACATGTGGGGCAGGCTCTGAATGGGTGTTCCTTCAGTCTCTGTTTTAATCTTTGCCTCTCCCTTCCCTGCCAAGGGTATTCTTTTTCCTCATTTAAAGAAGGAGTGAAGCATTCACATTTTGATCATCCGTCTTGAGTTTCGTTTGTTCTAGGCATCTAGGGTAATTCAAGCATTTGGGCTAATAGCCACTTATCAATGAGTGCATACCATGTATGTCTTTCTGTGATTGGGTTAGCTCACTCAGGATGATATTTTCCAGTTCCAACCATTTGCCTACGAATTTCATAAACTCATTGTTTTTTTTTTTCTCATTTAATAATTTTTTTTTTACAAATGGAAATCAAGTTAGCAACTCGAACAGCAATTTTAAAAATGAAACACAATGTAATCCAGAGATAGCTAATCTGATGCACGCTGAGCGTTGATGACAGGTAAATATTACATTTTGTTTTTTTTTTTTTATTAACTTGAGTATTTCTTATATACATTTCAAGTGTTATTCCCTTTCCCGGTTTCCGGGCAAATCCCCCTCCCCCCTCCCCTTCCTTATGGGTGTTCCCCTCCCAACCCTCCCCCCATTGCCGCCCTCCCCCCATAGTCTAGTTCACTGGGGGTTCAGTCTTAGCAGGACCCAGGGCTTCCCCTTCCACTGGTGCTCTTACTAGGATATTCATTGCTACCTATGGGGTCAGAGTCCAGGGTCAGTCCATATATAGTCTTTAGGTAGTGGCTTAGTCCCTGGAAGCTCTGGTTGCTTGACATTGTTGTACTTTTGGGGTCTCGAGCCCCTTCAAGCTCTTCCAGTTCTTTCTCTGATTCCTTCAACAGGGGACCTATTCTCAGCTCAGTGGTTTGCTGCTGGCATTCGCCTCTGTATTTGCTGTATTCTGGCTGTGTCTCTCAGGAGCGATCTACATCCGGCTCCTGTCAGTCTGCACTTCTTTGCTTCATCCATCTTGTCCAATTGGGTGGCTGTATATGTATGGGCCACCTGTGGGGCAGGCTCTGAATGGGTGTTCCTTCAGTCTCTGTTTTAATCTTTGCCTCTCCCTTCCCAGCCAAGGGTATTCTTTTTCCTCATTTAAAGAAGGAGTGAAGCATTCACATTTTGATCATCCGTCTTGAGTTTCGTTTGTTCTAGGGATCTAGGGTAATTCAAGCATTTGGGCTAATAGCCACTTATCAATGAGTGCATACCATGTATGTCTTTCTGTGATTGGGTTAGCTCACTCAGGATGATATTTTCCAGTTCCAACCATTTGCCTACGAATTTCATAGACTCGTTGTTTTTGATAGCTGAGTAATATTCCATTGTGTAGAGGCACCACATTTTCTGTATCCATTCCTCTGTTGAAGGGCATCTGGGTTCTTTCCAGTTTCTGGCTATTATAAATAAGGCTGCGATGAACATAGTGGAGCACGTGTCTCTTTTATATGTTGGGGCATCTTTTGGGTATATGCCCAAGAGAGGTATAGCTGGATCCTCAGGCAGTTCAATGTCCAATTTTCTGAGGAACCTCCAGACTGATTTCCAGAATTGTTTTACCAGTCTGCAATCCCACCAACAATGGAGGAGTGTTGCTCTTTCTCCACATCCTCGCCAGCATCTGCTGTCACCTGAGTTTTTGATCTTAGCCATTCTCACTGGTGTGAGGTGAAATCTCAGGGTTGTTTTGATTTGCATTTCCCTTATGACTAAAGATGTTGAACATTTCTTTAGGTGTTTCTCAGCCATTCGGCATTCCTCAACTGTGAATACTTTGTTTAGCTCTGAGCCCCATTTTTTAATAGGGTTATTTGTCTCCCTGTGGTCTAACTTCTTGAGTTCTTTGTATATTTTGGATATAAGGCCTCTATCTGTTGTAAGATTGGTAAAGATCTTTCCCCAATCTGTTGGTTGCTGTTTTGTCCTAAGCACAGTGTCTTTGCCTTACAGAAGCTTTGCAGTTTTATGAGATCCCATTTGTCGATTCTTGATCTTAGAGCATAAGCCATTGGTGTTTTGTTCAGGAAATTTTTTCCAGTGCCCATGTGTTCCAGATGCTTCCCTAGTTTTTCTTCTATTAGTTTGAGTGTATCTGGTTTGATGTGGAGATCATTGATCCGCTTGGACTTAAGCTTTGTACAGGGTGATAAGCATGGATCAATCTGCATTCTTCTACATGTTGACCTCCAGTTGAACCAGCACCATTTGCTGAAAATGCTATCTTTTTTCCATTGGATGGTTTTGGCTCCTTTGTCAAAAATCAAGTGACCATAGGTATGTGGGTTCATTTCTGGGTCTTCAATTCTATTCCATTGGTCTATCTGTCTGTCTCTGTACCAATACCATGCAGTTTTTATCACTATTGCTCTGTAATACTGCTTGAGTTCAGGGATAGTGATTCCCCCTGAAGTCCTTTTATTGTTGAGGATACTTTTAGCTATCCTGGGTTTTTTGTTATTCCAGATGAATTTGCAAATTGTTCTGTCTAACTCTTTGAAGAATTGGATTGGTACTTTGATGGGGATTGCATTGAATCTGTATATCGCATTTGGTAAAATGGCCATTTTTACTATATTAATCCTGCCAATCCATGAGCATGGGAGATCTTTCCATTTTCTGAGGTCTTCTTCAATTTCTTTCTTCTGAGTCTTGAAGTTCTTATTGTACAAATCTTTTACTTGCTTGGTTAAAGTCACACCGAGGTACTTTATATTATTTGGGCCTATTATGAAGGGTGTCGTTTCCCTAATTTCTTTCTCGGCTTGTTTCTCTTTTGTGTAGAGGAAGGCTACTGATTTATTTGAGTTAATTTTATACCAAGCCACTTTGCTGAAGTTGTTTATCAGCTTTAGTAGTTCTCTGGTGGACCTTTTGGGAGCACTTAAATATACTATCATATCATCTGCAAATAGTGATATTTAGACTTCTTCTTTTCCAATCTGTATCCCCTTGACCTCCTTTTGTTGTCTGATTGTTCTGGCTAGAACTTCAAGAACTATATTGAATAAGTAGGGAGAGAGTGGGCAGTCTTGTCTAGTCCCTGATTTTAGTGGGATTGCTTCAAGTTTCTCTCCATTTAGTTTAATGTTAGCAACTGGTTTGCTGTATATGGCTTTTACTATGTTCAGGTATGGGCCTTGAATTCCTATTCTTTCCAGGACTTTTATCATGAAGGGGTGTTGAATTTTGTCAAATGCTTTCTCAGCATCTAATGAAATGATCATGTGGTTCTGTTCTTTCAGTTTGTTTATATAATGGATCATGTTGATGGTTTTCCGTATATTAAACCATCCCTGCATGCCTGGGATGAAGCCTACTTGATCATGGTGGATGATTGTTTTTTTATGTGCTCTTGAATTCGGTTTGCCAGAATTTTATTGAGTATTTTTGCATCGATAGTCATAAGGGAAATTGGTCTGAAGTTCTCTTTCTTTGTTGTGTCTTTGTGTGGGTTAGGTATAAGAGTAATTGTGGCTTCGTAGAAGGAATTCGGTAGGGCTCCATCTGTTTCAATTTTGTGGAATAGTTTGGATAATATTGGTATGAGGTCTTCTATGAAGGTTTGATAGAATTCTGCACTAAACCCGTCTGCACCTGGGCTCTTTTTGGTTGGGAGACCTTTAATGACTGCTTCTATTTCCTTAGGAGTTATGGGGTTGTTTAACTGGTTTATCTGTTCCTGATTTAACTTCGATACCTGGTATCTGTCTAGGAAATTGTCCATTTCCTGAAGATTTTCAAGTTTTGTTGAATATAGTTTTTTATAGTAAGATCTGATGACTTTTTGAATTTCCTCTGAATCTGTAGTTATGTCTCCCTTTTCATTTCTGATTTTGTTAATTTGGACACACTCTCTGTGTCCTCTTGTTAGTCTGGCTAAGGGTTTATCTAAATTGTTGATTTTCTCAAAGAACCAACTTTTGGTTCTGTTGATTCTTTCTATGGTCCTTTTTGTTTCTACTTGGTTGATTTCAGCTCCGAGTTTGATTATTTCCTGCCTTCTACTCCTCCTGGGTGTATTTGCTTCTTTTTGTTCTAGAGCTTTTAGGTGTGCTGTCAAGCTGCTGACATATGCTCTTTCCTGTTTCTTTCTGCAGGCACTCAGCGCTATGAGTTTTCCTCTTAGCACAGCTTTCATTGTGTCCCATAAGTTTGGGTATGTTCTACCTTCATTTTCATTAAATTCTAAAAGGTTTTTAATTTCTTTCTTTATTTCTTCCTTGACCAGGTTATCATTGAGTAGAGCATTGTTCAATTTCCACATATATGTGGGCATTCTTCCCTTATTGTTATTGAAGACCAGTTTTAGGCCGTGGTGGTCTGATAGCACGCATGGGATTATTTCTATCTTTCTGTACCTGTTGAGGCCCGTTTTTTGACCAATTATATGGTCAATTTTGGAGAAAGTACCATGAGGAGCTGAGAAGAAGGTATATCCTTTTGCTTTAGGATAGAATGTTCTATAAATATCCGTTAAGTCCATTTGGCTCATGACTTCTCTTAGTCTGTCGACATCACTGTTTAATTTCTGTTTCCATGATCTGTCCATTGATGAGAGTGGGGTGTTGAAATCTCCCACTACTATTGTGTGAGGTGCAATGTGTGTTTTGAGCTTTAGTAAGGTTTCTTTTACGTATGTAGGGGCATAGATATTTAGGATTGAGAGTTCATCTTGGTGGATTTTTCCTTTGATGAATATGAAGTGTCCTTCCTTATCTTTTTTGATGAGTTTTAGTTGAAAATTGATTTTATTTGATATTAGAATGGCTACTCCAGTTTCCTTCTTCTGACCATTTGCTTGGAAATTTGTTTTCCAGCCTTTCACTCTGAGGTAGTGTATGTCTTTGTCTCTGAGGTGTGTTTCCTGTAGGCAGCAGAATGCAGGGTCCTCGTTGCGTATCCAGTTTGTTAATCTATGCTTTTTTATTGGGGAGTTGAGGCCATTGATGTTGAGAGATATTAAGGAATAGTGATTATTGCTTCCTGTTATATTCATATTTGGATGTGCGGTTTTGTTTGTGTGCTTTTCTTCTCTTTGTTTTGTTGCCAAGACAATTAGTTTTTTGCTTCTTCTAGGGTATAGCTTGCCTCCTCATGTTGGGCTTTACCATTTATTATCCTTTGTAGTGCTGGATTTGTAGAAAGATATTGTGTAAATTTGGTTTTGTCATGGAATATCTTGGTTTCTCCATCTATGTTAATTGAGAGTTTTGCAGGATACAGTAACCTGGGCTGGCATTTGTGTTCTCTTCGGGTCTGTATGACATCTGTCCAGGATCTTCTGGCCTTCATAGTTTCTGGCGAAAAGTCTGGTGTGATTCTGATAGGTCTGCCTTTATATGTTACTTGACCTTTTCCCTTACTGCTTTTAATATTCTTTCTTTATTTTGTGCGTGTGGTATTTTGACTATTATGTGACGGGAGGTGTTTCTTTTCTGGTCCAATCTATTTGGAGTTCTGTAGGTTTCTTGTATGCCTATGGTTATCTCTTTTTTTAGGTTAGGGAAGTTTTCTTCTATGATTTTGTTGAAGATATTTACTGGTCCTTTAAGCTGGGAGTCTTCACTCTCTTCTATACCTATTATCCTTAGGTTTGATCTTCTCATTGAGTCCTGGATTTCCTGTATGTTTTGGACCAGTAGCTTTTTCAGCTTTACATTATCTTTGACAGTTGAGTCAATGATTTCTATGGAATCTACTTCTCCTGAGATTCTCTCTTCCATCTCTTGTATTCTGTTTGTGAAGCTTGTATCTACTGCTCCTTGTCTCTTATTTTTGTTTTCTATATCCAGGGTTGTTTCTATGTGTTCTTTCTTGACTACTTCTATTTCTATTTTTAATTCCTTCACCTGTTTCATTGTGTTTTCCTGGAATTCTTTCAGGGATTTTTGTGATTCCTCTCTGTAGGCTTCTACTTGTTCTTTAAAGGAGTTCTTCACGTCTTTCTTGAAGTCCTCCAGCATCATGATCAAATAGGATTTTGAAACTAGATCTTGCTTTTCTGGTGTGTTTGGATATTCCATGTTTGTTTTGGTGGGAGAATTGGGCTCTGATGATGCCATGTATTCTTGGTTTCTGTTGCTTGGGTTCCTGCGCTTGCCTCTTGCCATCAGATTATCTCTAGTGTTACTTTGTTCTGCTATTTTTGACAGTGGCTAGACTGTCCTATAAGCCTGTGTGTCAGGAGTGCTGTAGACCTGTTTTCCTGTTTTCTTTCAGCCAGTTATGTCGACAAAGTGTTCTGCTTTCGGGCG
This sequence comes from Rattus norvegicus, assembly GCF_021556685.1. Lineage (NCBI taxonomy): Eukaryota > Metazoa > Chordata > Mammalia > Rodentia > Muridae > Rattus > Rattus norvegicus. The sequence continues at coordinate 60,121,801 of NC_141538.1, read as the reverse complement.
TGTAGTTTTTCCTCTCTACAGGTCTTCAGCTGATCCTGTGGGCCTGTGTCCTGAGTTCACCAGGCAGGTCACTTGCAGCAGAAAAGTTGGTCTTACCTGTGGTCCCGAGGCTCAAGTTCGCTCACGGGGTGCTGCCCATGAGCTCTCTGCGGTGGCAGCAACCAGGAAGATCTGCGCCGCCCTTTCTGGGAGCTTCCGTGCACCATGGTTCCAGATGGCTTTTGGTGTTTTCCTCTGGCATCCGAGATGTGTGTGCAGAGTGCAGTCTCTTCTGGTTTCCCAGGCGTGTCTGCTTCTCTGAAGGTTTAGCTCTCCCTCCCACGGGATTTGGGTGCAGAGAACTGTTTATCTGGTCTGTTCCTTCAGATTATGGCCGTGTCTCAGGTGCAGCGGTCCTCCTGCTCCTGGGCCCTCCCCCACGGGAGCCCAGAGGCCTCATACAGATTCCTCTTGGGCCAGGGATGTGGGCAGGGGTGGGCAGTGTTGGTGGTCTCCTCTGCTCTGCAGTCTCAGGAGTGCCCACCTGACCAGGCGGTGAGGTCTCTCTCCCACGGGGTCTGGGAGCAGAGAGCTGCTGCGGGCCGGGATCCGCGGGTTTGGGACTCCTGGTAAACACAGGAAGTGCCCAGTCCTAAAGGAATTCTGCCTCTGTGTGTCCCGAGTTCACCAGGCAGGTCACTTGCAGCAGAAAAGTTGGTCTTACCTGTGCTCCCGAGGCTCAAGTTCATTCGTGGGGTGCTGCCCATGAGCTCTCTGGGGCGGCAGCAACAGGAAGCTCTCTCTGGTTCTTATTTTGACAATTTTGATCTATACTGATCACTGAGGAACACATACGTAGTTTGAACTTGGATTTTTCTTTCTTAAGAAGCAGGGCTAAAGCCAGGTGTGGTGGCATATGCCTTTAATTCCAGCAGTGGGGAGGCACAGGCAAGTGGCTTCAGCTTGGTCTATGAAGTGAGTCCAGTCAGGGATACACAGTGTGATTCTATCTCTTGAAAACAAAAATCCTGTCCAGGAAAGTGTCAGGGAAGTCTATTCTATTCTTTTAGAAGTCTTACAAGATCCTACAGATTGAGCAGTGACACTGGTGGGCACACTGCTTCTGCAAGGTCCTGTGCTGACCCACCAGCATGCCCACCCATCAGCGTCACTCTATGGCATGTCCGCTCAAGTACCTTGAGTCAGTGAAAAATACTGAAAACTTCATAGAAACAGTGTAGAGGGAGGAGAGAGAAAGGGCTCCCTTAAGCATGGAGCCTTGGCCACTAAATTAACAACATTGACCTCACTAAAAACTTTGAGCAGAGTGGCTTTGGGGACTGTGGAGATTTTGGGCAGATCAGTGACTGCTTAAGACACTACGAGAAAAATGCAAGGGGAAACAGCAAATAGATACTTCTCTCTTTATATCTGCTTTTTTATTTTAGTTAAAATATAATGATATCATCTCCCATTCCCTTTTCTCTTTCCAGCACTTTTATTTTGAGGAGAACTGTGATAAAGCGAGGCAGAGAAATGTTCTTTAAAATAGCCTTCTAAACTGGAAATAATGTGACTAAGAGAAAATCTAAATCAATTTTAAATCCTACATCTTGTACAACAAAGAGAGAAGTCATAGGGAAAGTCGCAAAAATGAAAGCAATATAGTTGAGTAATAAAACCTTGTAAGCATGGCGAGCACTTTTGCTATCTCCACATTAATTTATTCTCCAGCTCTAAGTAGAGCCAGCTTCCATGAAGAGCTTATGTAATGGAGGACTCCTGAATGAGGAATGTGGTGTAGTTCGATCATTCAGAAAAGGAGTAAAACTTTTGATGTGAGACTGAAACATTGCACCGTCTGCGTTTCCCAGCAAATAAAACATTTCCCCCTATCCTTCGATGCAGTGTACCTGCTGCTGTTTGGAAAGTAATGGGAATCATGCCAGTCATTATTTTTTATTTTCATCATTTTGCAAATGAAATGAAGCTGGCCAGACTGAGCACAGAGAAGTAGGCGTGCTTTGCTGCATTACGGTTTTGATAATAAGGTGCACTGTTGTAAAGCACCATCCAGTGGTGCATTCTGCCAGCCGCTCAATAGTAAATGGAAGGGCAATTCATAATTAAATTAATGAAACCATGTACCAAGGTGACCTTTCAGTAATTTATTTTATGGCTCTACTGCAAGACAGATATAAAATACTGTATGCTCTTTGACATGTATTATAGATTTAAATAAATTAAATGGAATTAATGTAGTGCACGTGCACTTGAGAGGGTATAGAGCTGAGGAGTATTTTACACGTGACCTTCCTAATTAGGGAGTGAAATAGGCTATTAACACACCATCACATTGTCCCTCTTATTTTGCTTAGGGCAAGGACTAGAAGTAGAGAGGCCTCTGTTGCAGGTTCTATTAAAATCGGGTATGCTTTATTCCTGACCTGTGATCAAATCCAAAGTATAAAGCAGGAAAATATCTAGCCTTTTTGTGTGTGTGTGTGTGTGTGTGTGTGTTAGCTTAGGTCTCCAAAGATGTTTCTAACACGGATTTTTGTTTTGAATAGTTTCTTAAAGAGTTCATTACCTTCTTAGCAAGTGTAGCAATTGTTGTTAGGATTTGTTCTTCTTTCTGCCTTCACACTTACTTCCTGTCTAATTATAGGCCCCTGAGAGGTCTGGTTCACCCATTTACACAACTATGAATATTGCTACTAAATTACAATGCATTACATTTGTAGAACACGTTTGTCATACACTTGTTTTCTAGGGCTCAGTTCATGCTTAAGTTCCTCAGCCAGGACCTAGAATGTCTGCAGGACGAGAGATAGTCTTCAGGACTGGCTGGAACATCCTGGGAAGGAAGGCAGAGAATTAAAGGCAGTTTTCTTAGGATATTTCCCAGCACAAGCAAAGTAAGCCTTGATTTTTTTTCTCTAAATGAATAATTTCACTACCTCGTGTCATGCTTTTCTCGCCTCTCTACCATATGTCACCGAAGACATTTTCTTTTTTTTTTTTTTTTTTTTTTTTTTTTTTTTTTTTTTTTTTATTAACTTGAGTATTTCTTATATACATTTCGAGTGTTATTCCCTTTCCCGGTTTCCGGGCAAACATCCCCCTCCCCCCTCCCCTTCCTTATGGGTGTTCCCCTCCCAACCCTCCCCCCATTGCCGCCCTCCCCCCATAGACTAGTTCACTGTGGGTTCAGTCTTAGCAGGACCCAGGGCTTCCCCTTCCACTGGTGCTCTTACTAGGATATTCATTGCTACCTATGGGGTCAGAGTCCAGGGTCAGTCCATGTATAGTCTTTAGGTAGTGGCTTAGTCCCTGGAAGCTCTGGTTGCTTGGCATTGTTGTACTTTTGGGGTCTCGAGCCCCTTCAAGCTCTTCCAGTTCTTTCTCTGATTCCTTCAATAGGGGACCTATTCTCAGTTCAGTGGTTTGCTGCTGGCATTCGCCTCTATATTTGCTGTATTCTGGCTGTGTCTCTCAGGAGCGATCTACATCCGGCTCCTGTCGGTCTGCACTTCTTTGCTTCATCCATCTTGTCTAATTGGGTGGCTGTATATGTATGGGCCACATGTGGGGCAGGCTCTGAATGGGTGTTCCTTCAGTCTCTGTTTTAATCTTTGCCTCTCCCTTCCCTGCCAAGGGTATTCTTTTTCCTCATTTAAAGAAGGAGTGAAGCATTCACATTTTGATCATCCGTCTTGAGTTTCGTTTGTTCTAGGGATCTAGGGTAATTCAAGCATTTGGGCTAATAGCCACTTATCAATGAGTGCATACCATGTATGCGAAGACATTTTCAAAATGGAAAAAATGTAAATATTATGTTTTCTCGGTAAAGAGGAAAATCAAAAGATTTTTTTCTTGAATAACATAGCGGGGATAGCTGACAGCTACTATATATATATATGCTGGAAAGTGGCTGGATATATCTTAAATATTCTCACCATAAACAAGTGACTACATGAGGTATAGATTTATTAATCAGTGTGATTGTGATAATAATTCTACAATACATTCATATATCAAAGTATTATATATACCATGAAAAAGTATACTTTATTGAAACTAGAAAAGGCTATTTTTCTTGTCTATTCACCTTTTGAATAACACTCTGCTTTTTTATTTTGAATGATACATCTCTCTCCCACTAATGTTTTAGATTGGATCTATTTTGTGCTATCTTACATTTTTCCCATTACTGCCTTTGTCTATTCATTTTGACCTCTGTTCCCTATTAGAAATTGTATTAGTTACTGCTGCCCCTGCTATGACAAAATATCTATCAAGCGGCAACTCACGGGAGGAAAGATCCATATTTTCATATAACAAAATTTTTCAAACTGGAAATTAAGCTCACTTAGCTTTCTCTGGCTCCCCAGTATCAACAGAGTGATTTACAAAATAACAAAGATTCTCAAAACAATTTTTAGCCTCATTTCTAAGTATAAGTATACTTTTTCCTCACGGTTAAATATGAAACTGAACGATTTGGATAAAAAGTTCTGATGTATTTTTGCATGCTAAATGCCCTCCTCAGGCTTCTATATTTGAATACTTGGTTCCCAACTTTGAGGTGCTGTTTTAGAGGTGGTGGAACCTTTAGGATGTGGGTACCAGCTGGAAACTGCATAAGTGAGAAAATCTGGGCAGGTTTTGAAGTATATCGCCAGCCATATGTCCTGATCTGTTCTGCTCTCCGGTCCACAGAGACGTCAGTAGCTTTGCATTCCTGTGACTTGAGCCCCGAGCCATTTCTGTCATGATGCTTACCATGCCGTAAAAAGAATGCATTAGTTCTTTTCATCTATTTCTATTGTATCATTCTTCCCTCTAGACACTGTCCTTGGTTTACCTGACTATGGAGTTTTTCTTCATCTTCTCCCGAAGACTGGACACCTGGTCACTCTCCACAAGGTGGCAAGTTGGCCCTAGACACCTAATTTCTATTTGTACCTTTTTCAAGTAGTTATCAACTCTCCTGCCAAGTCTGTGTTATCACATTATCTTTCAAAGCACTTGCCCTTGTAATCTCCTTAGCCTTTCCATGTTTCACGTGTGCATACATTCTGTGCTCGACAACATCTCTTGCAGGCTTTAGATGCTGGCTATAGTGCTTTGTTCGGTCAATATTTATTACTAATTTTCTGTCTTTCAAAAGCATGCCATGTTTACTTTGTCTTAATAGGCCTATGGTTTTTTTTGTTCCTCATAGCATTTAAAGACACAAGTTCTAGTGTAGAGCTCTGGTTTGAGTATTGACTGTGGTATATTTCTAGCTGACAGAGCACAGGCAATTGTGCTAACTTGCTCTTCTAGTGCTTTTTAAATAATTTCTTAAAGATTGAAAAATAAAAAGATGACTGATGACCTCTGATGACTTTTCACCAACACCAGCTTCCATTGTACCTTCTGACACTATGAAGGCTCTCTGTCAGGGAGGAAGCTTTCGGCTCAGTTCCAGCTTGATTTCCCTATATCACGAACCTGTGTTGTGTGGTGTCTTCAGCAAAAGCATCTTAGCATCTCGTTCTGGTGAGCAGTCAAGAGGAGTGGCAAAAGCTAGTTTTGCTTTGGGGCTTGACCAATAACTCAGGAGGTATCCAACCCTCGGTGGTGCAGATTTTGTTCACTAACTTGTGAAATAATAACTTAGCTGTTGTGGTTGTAACCACAGCTCTCTGAATTTGAAGTTTGCTCCTTAGGATGAAATCTTTACATGCTACTATAAACTTAGAAAAGAAAACAATTTGAGGGAATATGATAGGCCCAAGAGGGTAACTGAATACTGTTGTTTAGATAAATTGACACAGCACTAAACTACCTTATCAATATTGTACTCATGACAAATGCTACTCTTAGACTTAATCAGAGAAATGGACCTCTCATTCCAGTGAATAGTGGTGAATGCAGATTCATGGCTGAACAAGGTACCGGGAAAAATGTGATAGTTGGTGGCTCAGCTCTAAATAAGAGATTTATACCATTCGCTCTGAGGGTCAGGGAGTATTACAAGAAGAGGACAGAGAGAATGTAGGAGCATAAAGATATGAAGGACTGAAAAAAAAAGCCATATTCTGGGCAGAAAAAAAGCCATTGTGATCCTGAGCTCACAGCAGCCATGGATGACTGCCTTGAATTCACACAAGCATGGGCCCATCAACACTCAGATATCGATATGAGAGTGGTTCATGGGTCCCTGTCCATCACAGCTAAACTGGTTTTGGTACTGATGGAAGCAAGGAGGGGACTGGCTCATCACCTTCAGCTGTGTATGAACCAGTAATTCCATCAGTCTCCGGTAGACAATTCCAATACAATGATCACATCAATGCCCCTGGTTAAAGTAAATAGGTTGAAAACAACCCCAAAATTCATAAATCTGGAAAAAAACTTGTAGGAATGGGGTTTGATTGCTATAGAAGGGAGATGAAAAAAAGTGTAGGGAAAGAGTACTCACAGTTCATTATATAGTCATACATATATGAATAAATATAACCTTATATAGTTATGAAATTGTCAAATAACAAATTATTCAAAAAATATAGCAATGGTCTCAGAGCTTTGAATCCCAATGTCTCCTACATAGTGTGTTATGATTTATCTTCATAGATTAGCATTTCATCTCCTAGGCTATTTTCAAAAATAATTTCTCAGTGAGTGGATTCATGGCCAGTGTACCTCTCCAGGTGTTCTGTCCTACCATCTATATTTGCTTAACAGCTTTTCCAGCATATATTGAACTCAATATTTATTAAGCAAAGGAATATTAAAGAATATGTGGGCAGTTTCAATGAATAGAAGTTTTGGAATGAGGTATGTATTTTCATGTAATGTTCTAGAGTGTGTATAAGAAGTATTTTCTATATTCTTTCAACCATGAACTAGAAAATTAGTTTCCCTAAAATATGGAGTAGCATTGTCATTTTAATTAACTTTTATTTTTGTAAGTTAAACATACTGCTTAGCCATGAGTATTTCAAACTTTTAGTCTGTTTTTGGCCATCTCTGCTGTCAGTTAATCTGTTGGAGTTTTAACCTCATTCTTACCACTCTGTATACACATTTCCTACCTTAGAGCCATACAGTCTTTCCTCTTTGCCACTTTTATGGTTTTGATATGTCAAAAACAGTTTTTATATTAGACCTCTTTCATACCCGCTATCACTCATTTTAAAGTTGAAATTCTAACAAACTTAAAGTTACTTTCCCTAGAAAGCACCAGTTAACACTTGCCTATTGCAGAATTCGTCAGTGCTAGTATTTAAAGCATTACTGGTGTAGGAATATGTAACATCCTTTGTTATTCTCTATATAATTCATGGCAGTTGACTATGTGCAGATAGAACTATGGATACATTCTAGAGAGAGAAATAGCTTTCTTCTGTTTCGCACGGCTGATCTGTGTTATTGTTCTTATTTTCATGAATGCCATGATTATAGCTTCATAGTATATTTACTATATCAAAGAAAAATTCGACCTTTTGCTTCAAATTTACATTAACTGGTTCAAAATATCTGTGTTCCCCCAAATATTTTAAAATAATTTTTGTTAGCTCAAAATAATCTGCTTGGAAACTTATTTTGCTGAACTGAAATTTTAAGTTATTTTGAGATAGAGCGGAGTCTTTGTGATATTTGATATACTCATCTACGGATAAGGCCTAATGTCCTTGTCACAAGTGTGCATGCTTAATTCATATTTAGAGAATATTTTGGAGATTTATTAATCTAAGTTCTGTAGAATTTATCACAAACATAAATAAATTCATATGGCTTGTATACTTAAGGAGAAAGAATATGATTTTAATATCTATGTATATACATAGATATTTAATATATATTTAAATATACATATAGAGTTAAAATTGCCCAATATGGGTACTGGGGACTGGACTCAGGACCTCAGAAAGAGTGGCAAGCAGCAAGATCTCTTAACTATTCAGCCATTTCTCCAGGCCCGTCCCCCACCATGTTTTTAGAAGCCCTCAGGTTCTTCCATTGTTTTAACTATTGGCTGGCAATTCTTCTTCATTTTACCCTTTCCTAATGCAGGTATTCAAAATGGTTGAAAGGACGTTATTTTGCCCTAGCATTCCTTAGCTCTGTCATGTCATAAGAGACAAATAGATATCATTTTGCATTATTGAAGGATAATCACGTTTCCTTTACTATGATAGAGAAGTCACAGGAAATGATTTGTCCCATCATTATTCAAATACAGAAAGATTTATGCCATAGATTCTAGGAACAATATAAAATCTGATAATAAATCACTTAATATTTTGCTTCACTTACCAAGCAAGTGACTAGCTATTTTACTCGAGTTCACGAAGATATATATTGCATTTTAAAAATGTCATCGCTTTTTACTGTAGGTACGAAAATGAAAACCTGTAGGAATGCAAGATACTGACAAGATGACTATTTTGCAAAACCAGAAAGTGCTTAAACTTCATGATGCACAAAATACTAGGAAAATGAAAATTGGAACTAAAGTTTCATAATTGAATACTGTGCTACACATAATCTTTGATGAAAATATTTCTTCATTTGTTGTAGGTCTCTACCTGGAGCAGTTTTTGTGTGAGTAAAGTTTTGGTTAGTATTTTTGTAGATCACACACAGGTAATTTTATGATAGAGTCATAAAATGTTTTCTCTTTGACACTGTAATGTTCCTTTTACATGCTTGGTTCTGTCTATAAATAATATTACGACTCGTTTTTGTAAATATTTTAAAAGTAAATTATAGATAAATTCAAATATAAGTGCACTCAGAGTTTGGGGGCAATCTATAAAAGGACAGACATGAGAAAACTAGGCTAGTCTAGAGTCTAATCAAGAAGTGAGACTGTGGCTGAGATCAGGCAGCAGAGAATTTCCCCGAATAACTCGAACAGAATGTAAAATTATGGGGTCCAGGAAAGCTCTGCTAGTTTGAAGGAACCCCAGAACTGTCAAGCGTTAACTGGAAAATGTTTCTTTGCAATTCAGTATTTCAGATGTTAGAGAGGAGAAGCATTCTACATTGAATAAATTATGTTTTCGGTTCTGTATTAATGATCACATTCAAATAGTTCATCAAATAAGTAGAGCGAGTTTGTTTATCACTATGTAGGACTCAGGTGGGTCTCACTGAGGGAATGGGCACACCTGCTGTGGATTGGGGTCGGGGATAAGCTCACTCCTAGGTAGCAGCAGCATTACCTGAACCTGACATACCATGGTATGTCGTAAGTAGTGACTTAACAGGTATCATACATTTTTTTATTTGCTCTAAAATTTAAATCATATTAGCCAAGTTGAATCATTCAGTTTAAGATAAGGAAGTCAGTCAGAGGGAAATCAAACACTAATTAAATATCTATGATTTTCTCAGTCCTAATATCAAGTCTGAACAAGCAGAAATAGGAGGTGGTGTAGGACAGTTGCATTGGTCAACTTTCACCGCCCTTGACACCATCAGAATCTGTACTTGGATGCCTCGGTAGAGGAGAAACCGATCGACCTTCGTCACATGGTCATTCGTTCCATCAACTAGAGGCTGATCCGAGGTGAGGTCTTCCACTATACTCTCTGTAAATGCTTTTCCTGTGCTTCAGGAATTGAACAACGTATGGGTTAAGAGGGAAAGTAACAGACGAAGCAATATCTAGAAATGTAGACTGCACCTGATTCTCTATGTAAGCTGTGTCTTCAGTGTCTCTGGGTTTCACACAATAAATTCTCTAATTGAAGATTGGAGTGGTAGCACACACTTTTAATAACAGCACTCAGGAGGCAGAGGTGGGAGGATCATTGTGAGTTCAGTTTTCTCTCAATAGAAATATTTTTGCATTTTTACTGGATATTTTGTGTATTAGCATGTTATCCCCTTTCCCAGTTCCCCCTGCTCACATCCCCCAGCTTCGATGAGGATACTCCCACTCCCACCCACCCACTCCTACCTCACCATGCTGACATTAACTGACACTGGAGAAACAAGCATTCCCAGGACCAAGGGCTTCTCTTATTGATGCAAGACAATGCAGTCCTCTGTTACATATGCAGCTGAAGCCATGGGTCCCTCCATGTGTATTCTTTGGTTGGTGGTTTAGTCCCTAGGAACTCTGGGAGGGTCCAGTTGGTTGGTATTGTTTTTCTTCCTACAAACCACTTCAGCTACTTCAGTCCTTTCCCTAACTCTTCCAGTCTCTGAATGGCTTTTCCTTCAGTCTCTGCTCCACTCTTTGTTTCTGTATTTCCTCCCATGATTATTTTGTTTCCCCTTCTAAGAAGTACTGAAGCATCCACATGTTGGTCATCTATCTTATTGAACTTCATATGGTCTGCGAATTGTGTCTTGGGTATTCTGAGTTTTAGGCTAATATCCACCATTGCAGTGAGTGCCTACCATGTGTATTCTTTTGTGACTGGGTTCCCTCACTCAGAATGATATTTTCTAGTTTCATCCATTTGCCTATGAATTTCACGCAGTCATTGTTTTTGATAGCTGAGTAGTACTCCATTGTGTAAATGTACCTCATTTTCAGTGTCCACTCCTCTGCTGAAGGACATCTGGGTTATTTCCAGCTTCTGGCTATTATAAATAAGGCTGCTATGAACATAGTGGAGCATATATCCTTGTTATATGTTGGAGCATCATTTGGGTATATGCCCAGGAGTATTATAGCTGGATCCTCAGGTAGTACTAGGTCCAATTTTCTGAGGAACTGCCAGACTGATTTTCAGAGTGGTTGTACCAGCTTGCAATTCCACCAAAAATGGAGGTGTGTTCCTCTTTCTCCACATCCTTGCCAGCAACTGTCACTTGAGTTTTTGATCTTAGCCATTCTGACTGGTGTATCTCAAGGTTGTTTTGATTTGCGTTTCCCTGATGACTAAGGATGTTGAACATTTTTTTTAGTTGCTTCTCAGTCATTTGATGTTGTTTAGTTGAGAATTCTTTATTTAGATCTGTACTCCATTTTAAATAGGGTTATTTGATTTTCTGGAATCTAACCACTTGCATTTTTTGTATATAGTAGATATTAGGCCTCTATTGGATGTTTGATTGGTAAAGATCTTTTCCCAATCTGTTGGTACTATTTTGTACTATTGACAGTGTCCTTTGCCTTACAGAAGCTTTGCAGTTTTATGAGGTCCCATTTGTTGATTCTTGATCTTAGAGTATAAGCCATTGGTGTTCTGTTCAGGAAACTTCCCCTTGTGCCTATGTGTTCCAGGCTCTTCCCCACTTTCTCTTCTATTAGATACAGTGTATCTGGTTTTATCTAGAGGTCCTTGATTCACTTGGACTTCAGCTTTGTACAGGGCAATAAGAATGGATCAATTTGCATTCTTCTACATACTGACCTCCAGTTGAACCAGTACCATCTGTTGAAACTGCTGTCTCTTTTTTCCAATGGATGGTTTTATCTCCTTTGTCAAAGATCAAGTGACAATAGGTGGGTGGTTTCACTTCTGGGTCTTCAATTTTATTCCAATGCTCTGTACCAATACCATGAAGTATCATGATTGCTCTGTAATACAGCTTTAGATCAGGGATGGTGATTCCCCTAGACGTTCTTTTATTATTGAGAATAGTTTTTGCTATCCTGGATTTTGTGTTATTCCAATGAATTTGCAAGCTTTCTTTTTTCTTTTTTTATTATTAACTTGAGTATTTCTTATATACATTTCGAGTGTTATTCCCTTTCCCGATTTCCGGGCAAAATCACCCTCCCCCTTCCCCTTCCTTATGGGTGTTCCCCTCCCCATCCTCCCCCCATTGCCGCCCTCCCCACAACAATCTAGTTCACTGGGGGTTCAGTGTTAGCAGGACCCAGGGCTTCCCCTTCCACTGGTGCTCTTACTAGGATATTCATTGCTACCTATGAGGTCAGAGTCCAGGGTCAGTCCATGTATAGTCTTTAGGTAGTGGCTTAGTCCCTGGAAGCTCTGGTTGCTTGGCATTGTTGTACATATGGGGTCTCGAGCCCCTTCAAGCTCTTCCAGTTCTTTCTCTGATTCCGTCAACGGGGGTCCTATTCTCAGTTCAGTGTTTGCTGCTGGCATTCGCCTCTGTATTTGCTGTATTCTGGCTGTGTCTCTCAGGAGAGATCTACATCCGGCTCCTGTCGGCCTGCACTTCTTTGCTTCATCCATCTTGTCTAATTGGATGGCTGTATATGTATGGACCACATGTGGGGCAGGCTCTGAATGGGTGTTCCTTCTGTGTCTGTTTTAATCTTTGCCTCTCTATTCCCTGCCAAGGGTATTCTTGTTCCCCTTTTAAAGGAGGAGTGAAGCATTCACATTTTGATCATCTGTCTTGAGTTTCATTTGTTCTAGGCATCTAGGGTGATTCAAGCATTTAGGCTAATAGCCACTTATCAATGAGTGCATACCATGTGTGTTTTTCTGTGATTGGGTTACCTCACTCAGGATGATATTTTCCAGTTCCAACCATTTGCCTATGAATTTCATAAAGTCATTGTTTTTGATAGCTGAGTAATATTCCATTGTGTAGATGTACCACATTTTCTGTATCCATTCCTCTGTTGAAGGGCATCTGGGTTCTTTCCAGCTTCTGGCTATTATAACTAAGGCTATTTGCAAGCTTTCTAACTCTGTGAAGAATTGAGTTGGTATTTTGATAGAGATTGCATTTAATCTATAGATTTCTTTTGGCAAGATGGGTATTTTTACTATATTAATTCTGCCAATCCATGAGCCTGGGAATTTCCAAAACCAAGGAAACAGGAAAATATGTAAAAGACACAACTTTGAATTAAACCTTGAGAAGTAATGGATGGAGAAGAGCTTTGGAAGATAAAAAAAGCTGAATAGGACACTTGTGGGCCACGTCACTCATCACTGAGATGTGGCATCACAGAAGGTATAGAGGACATGACAAGTTTTCTGAGCACATGGAAAGGGATGACACACACACAGCAGGTGCTGACAGAAGAGGCCCAATTGTAGCTTGTACTCTACATGCCTTGATAAGGACTTGGGATGGTTTTTCAGGGTTACTTGGAATCCTTATTTGGGGATAGAATTGGCCTAGAATGTCCTAAAGAGAAGGATTAATCTAAATATTAATATCGAGGAGGGTGAGACTGACAGGAAGCTATCACAGGGTGCCAACAAGAAGGCTCAAGAAACAATGAGAGAATAAGGAAACCTTGCTCTCCCAAGGTTGAAATGTTGAGAAGAAGAGCAGTTCAGACAGAAAGAATTAAGAGCAGGGTTAAGTAATTAAGTTACCTTCTATAACCTTTCTGGTGAAGCATCTAGTTAGAAAACCAGGTAATATGTAAGTGCAAAAGTTTGTAGAAGTGGTTTGAATACAAAACAATATGAATCAAAGTGTAATTTGACTCGTCTATGTAATAGTGCTCTATCAAGTCAATGATGCAAGGCTTTCAATTATCTTCTGAAACACAGAACAAAGATGGTGGCTGACAAGAACCACAGTGTTTTGTGGGAAGGCTGAGTCAACTAGGGTACCACAAGTAAGTGACTTTAGAGAAACAAGGAACATAACTCCATATTTTAAAAATTAACATCCTTTAAGAAGAGGATCTCAATAATCCTACAATGGCTTCAAGTTTTTTTGTGTTGTGTAGATCAGCACTAAACTTATGCTCTTGCAGTCTCCAGCTCTCGAGTATTGCGACGGCATATACTACTATGTTCTCATAACTCCAGTTGTGAACTTGACACATCTGAAGGGGAAACTTCAGTTGAGGAATGCCTCCAATTAGATTGGCCTGTGTCCATGTCTGTGAAATAGTTTTTTAATTGCTAATTCATTTAAGAGGTCTTAGTTTACTGTGGGTGGTACCATTCCTAGTTAAGTGGGCGTCGTCCACAGAGAAACATGGCTGAGCAAGGTGGGGCAACAAACCAATTTGTTCATGGTCCCTGCTTTATTTCCTGCCTTGTTTTCAATTGATAAAGGACTGCAACCTGTAACTGAATAAACCTTTAGCTTCCCAAGTTATTTTGGTCAGTAGTTTATTACAAGGAGCGCAAACTAGGACAAATAACCCACATATGTACCACTAAGGACTGAAGGGTAAATACTGTAGCAACTGACTCATATTCTTGGCCTAAGAAATGAATGTTTTGAAGAGTAAATTAAATTCTGTCTTAAATAATCACAGCAGAAATTGCCTCAATGGTGAATGATATTAGAAAGATCCAGAAAGAATGGTGGACTCATCTCTGGTACTGTACCTTGTCTGGTGCATCCCTTTCTCTATTTGTCTTTATTCATTAGTCCCACATCATGATACTCATTTAGGAGTATTCTGTTCCTTAGTTTATTTGAACTCTTTTCTTTTTGTCAGTGAGACAAGGTGTAGCTAAAATGAGTGAGTACCTGGTCTTAGACAAACCTCATGTTCATATTGACACTGCTGTTTAATGATGAGAAACACCAACCAGTGGGTAGCAGAAGTTGGGGGAGAGATGAGAGATATCATTTGAGACATCTTCTCATAATCTGTACTTGTTCTTATGCAGATAAAAGGAAACCGTATATATGTATATATAATTTCTATGACCACTCAGTGTATCTATTACTTTATCTCTACACTACTATTAATCCTCCAAAGTCTTTCAAAGCATGAATGAATATTTGGATTTTACAAATAATGAAATTTGAAATCAACAACAACAACAACAATGAAAAGGGCAGGATATTTTTCTATCCTCATCTAATTACATGGAAAATAATGTTAAAATTTGAATGTAACCTAATTAATTAAAAATATCGTGATTTTCTTTCCCCACTATGCCTGCTGACATCCATGTGAAATGTAAGAGTACTTCTACAAATCACATATTCAACCCAATTCTGAATTCTCAAGAGCATGATATTGCAAGATCTGTGTGTGTGTACTTGGATTCATGCAATTGTTTTTTAGGATTTTGTAATCGTATGACTTTGGAAGTATTTCCAGGGTGACAGCAAACTCTGATTATTGTTATTGTCAAGCTTTATGCTATGAGAGATCACTAAGATCCCATTGCATTCCCATCTATTAACCCTGGACATTTTTTTTCAATAAAAATGAGCATGCTCAAATTGACCCATCTGCTGATTGGAGCCCCACCCCCCCACACACACACACTGTGGATATGGCTAACAAAAGAGACCCTTATTCTATGCAGTGAGTTTGAATATGGCTTCATCTCCCTCCCAAAGAGCCAGTGTTGTCAACCTTACTTTGAAGAAACTGTCAACTGTGAGAAAAAGCTCTTGTGTCTCCTATAAACTATTCTTTGTAATCTCTGCTACAAATCATGCTTGCAGATGTTATTCAGAGCCAAATTAGCCATGCTACCACAGAGTTATTTCTGTACAACAGGCATGTGAGAACTGATTAACCATTAGACCTTTGGTTTAGTATTGTCCCCTGATGCCTCTTTTATCCTTTCATAGATAAATGTTGAGAGAAGCCATCCTTCAAAATGAAAGTGCACTTTCTTAGTTGAAAACCACACCCATCTGGAACTGCTTAGATAGGTCAATATGTAAGAAAAGCTGCACCATTCATTACTATTTCCCTAGGTGGTCTTGATAGTCCAGAAAGAAACAAGAATGACTGACAGAATAAAGCTGAAGTCACACAGGGACATCAACAACCATTCTCAATTAGTGAGACAGAAACAGTCTGTGACATAAAGATTAACCCCACAGTCTTTTTCTCCTAGTGGATAAAGCTCTTGTAAATAACCTGAGTGAGCTGCTAAGAATACGGTGTGCACAGACCCAGAGGAAGTCACCCAGGTCTTATTCAACTGCTCTTTCTCTTTCAATTTTCCCTCTACAACAACCTGGTCTTTTAGCCAAAATGGATAGCACTAGAACACATTGATTCTTCGTGTTTTAAACAATTCGCCACCTCCTCTACACTATTATTCATTTGCTTATCACTTAGTGACTGCCTTTAAAGTTCTAGGAACTGGGATAGACTCTGCAGAATGAAAATAGCTGGCAGTCTAGACAGACAGTTAAATTTGAAGAGCTTTAATATATGAAGGGTGCACAAAGGCCTGAGGGAGTGTAGTTAATGAACTTTCCACTGTGTGTACTTGGTATGTTAGTGTCTGGAGAAGATCATTTTATGTCATAAAATAATTGTTTATAATGACAATAAATATTAAGAAATACTTTACATATAAATTAAAAATTTCACTTATCAGCCAAGTGTCTATTCTTTTGGAGCTTCCAATTGTTTCATTGGACAAATCTGGAAGTAGAGATATAGAATGGGTAAGTTGAAGATATCTCAAGGTCTAGTTCAGATTTCCAGTAATTAGGTGGTATTGTTTTACCACATTTATAATTTAAACATAATAATATTTAGTTTTACAGAAGTCAAAGACATCAACTGCACCCAAAGTTAGATCAGGATCCCATGATGTTACATTGCACACCGATTCAATCTTAAAATGGCTGTATCTGGCCCTACATGTTCTGTCATTCAAAGTCTATGTAAAATTTACCTTATTGAAAGGTAAATAAGTGGATCAAAGGCCTGAATATAAAACCAAACACATTAAATCTAGTAGAAGAGAAAGTGGCCAATAGCTTTGAGCACATTGGCACAGGAGACAGCTTCCTGAACAGAACAACAGCTCAAGCACTAAGATCAACTATCAATAAATAGGACCTCATGAAACTGAAAAGCTTTTTGTAAGGCAAAGGATATTGACAATAGTACAAAAGAGGCACCCTATGGGAAGCCCTAAATGGGAAAAGATCTTCACTAATCCTACATCCAACAGAAGGCTAAGATCCAAAATGTATAAATAACTCAAGAAATTCAACACCAACAAACCAAACAATCCAATTAAAAATGGGGTACAAGGCTAATCAGAGAATTCTCAACAGAGAAATCTTTAATGAATTTGAGAAGCACTTAAAGAAATGTTCAGCATCCTTAGTCATCATGTAAATGCAAGTCAAAATGACTCTGAGATTCTATCTTATATCCATCACAAACTCAAGAGACAGCACATGCTGTGGAGGATGTGGATCAAGGGAAAAACACCTCCCTCCATTGCTGGTGGGAATGCAAACTTGTACCACACTTTGGAAATCAAGTTGGTGTTTTCTGAGACCTCAAGACCCAGCTTGGGTCTAGGGCATATTACCCAAAGGATGCTCCACCATACCACAAGGACACTTGCTCAACTATGTTCATAGCAGCTTTATTTGTAATAGGCAGAAATAGGAAACAACCCAGAAGAATGGATGAAGAAAATGTGGTACATTTACTCAGTGGAATACTACTCAGCTATTAAAAACAAAGACATCCTGCAATTTGCAGGCAAATGGATGGAACTAGAAAATATCATCCTGAGTGACATAACTCAGATCCAAAAGGACAGGCACAGTATGTTTTCACTGATAAGTGGATATTAGCCAAAAAACTACAGAATACCCAAGATACAGTCCCCAGAATTCAAAAGGTCAACAAGCTGATAGGCCCAAGTGAGGACGCCTCAGTCCCACTTAGGAGGGAGAAGAAAGCAACCACAAGTGGGGAGGGAGGGAGAAATGGAAGGAAAAGAGGATGGGGCTTGGGCGAGAGGCCAACATCATCTGGTATTAGGTGGAGGTAAAGGTCTGAAGCCCTGAGTATCAGCAGAAAGAACGGAAACAGGCAACTTTGGGAGGAAGGAGGTAGCGAGGACCGTCCAGAATGTACCAGAGACCTGGGAATTGAATGACTCTCAGAACTCAAAGGGGGGAAACCTAGATGAAATGCCCTACAGTGGGGAGAGGGAACTTATTGAATCCACCTCTAGCAGAAGAACATCATGAACATCAAGTAAGGGATGAGGTTATAACCCGTAGTCAAAGCTCTGACCCATAATTGTTCCTGACTGAAAGAAATTCAGGGAGAATGGAGAAAAGAAATGGAGAAAAGCCTGAGAAAAACAAGGTTCAGTGACAGGAACCCAAAGTGGGATCCAGCTCAAGGGGAGGCCCCAAGACCTGACACCATTACTGAGGCTATGGGGCATTCACAAAAAGGGACTTATGATGACTGCCCTCCAAAGACCCAATAAGCAGCTGAAAGAGTCAGATGCAGATATGTGCACCCAACCAATGAACAGAAGCTGCTGACCCCTCTGGTTGAATTAGGGAAAAGCTGGAGGAAGCTGAGGAGGAGGGCAACCCTGTAGGAGGACCAGCAGTCTCAGTTATCCTGGATCCCTGGATCTCTCAGACACTGGTTCACCAACCAGGCAGCATACACAGCTGAGATGAGGGCCTCTAACACATATACAACAGAGTACTTCCAGAGTATCTGGATTCAGTAAGAGAAGATGCACCTAACCCTTAAGAGACTGGAGGCCCCAGGAACTTTAGAGGTCTGATGGGGTGGGTGAGGTGGGGACATCCTTGTGAAGGCATGTGGGTGAGGTGGGTGGGGGATGTTGGGATGTGGAACTGGCAGGAGTCAGGACCAGGAGGGGAATAAAAACTGGAGTGTAAAAAATAAATTTAAAAGTAAGAAAGATAAATAAAATATTTAGACTCCACAGTTTATGAGAGAAAAAAAAATGCTGTCTTGTTTCCACTGGATAATTTTAGCTCCTTTGTCCAAAATCAAGTGATCATAGATGTATGGGTTCATTTCTGGGTCTTCAATTCTATTCCATTGATCTAACTGCCTGTCTCTGTACCAATACCACACAGTTCTTCTCACTATTTCTCTGTAATACTTCTTGAGGTTAGGGATGGGGATTCCTCCAGAAGTTCTTTTATTGTTGAGAATAGTTTCCATTATCCTGTTTGTTTGTTTTTTTGTTATTTGAACAAATTTGCAAATTTCTCTTTCTAACTCTATGAAGAACTGAGTTGGAATTTTGATGGGGATTGCATTGAATCTGTAGATTGCTTTAGGCAAGATGGCCATTTTTACTATATTAATCCTGCCAATCCATGAGCATGGGAGATCTTTCCATCTTCTGAGATCTTCAAACATTAAAACTACAATTTCCACATGACCCAGCTATTTCAGTCTTGGACATAGCCCCAGACAACTTGATTCTCTCCCATAGAGATATTTATACCTCTATGTTTATTGCTGCTTTGTGCACTATAGCAGAGGACTGGAACAAACTAGCTTTCTATAAATAAATGAATGCACAATGATAGTTTATTACATATATAAAATGGAATGCTGTTTAGCCATAATGAAAAATGGAATAAAATGTAGAAAATGTAATATATATATATATATATATATATATATATATATATATATATTTGTGAGGTTACAATGTCTCAGATGGAAAAAAACCACATGTTCTTTCACATGTAGATTCTAGCCATATATATGTATATATGTGTGTGTGTGTGTGTGTGTGTGTATTCAGATACACAGACACAAAAACATATATGTGGGTGCCATATAACATTTAGAAAGGATAACAAGAAAAGATAAATACTAGGTGGTATAAAAGGAACTGAGTGATGGAGAAGGACTGAACACAGGTACAGGACCCTCAAACCATAAAAGAAGATTAAAAGCTAATTGCTTTTCCAGATTCAACTCTGTCACAATATCTGGTTGATATGTGTGTAAGGATGTATTTGAGAGCAGCACTGTAAAATTTAACGCAATGCTCCACATCCTCAGAATGGCTGTTCTAACTGTCTAAGAAGTCCACTGAGATGTGTAGATTTTGTCTGTTTAATTTTAGTGTATGGATTATGTTTTTATTTGTAGGTTCTTTATGATCAAATGTTAATTAGAAAAAGATAATTCTTTTAGAGACTGAAACGGGTAGATAATAAAATATGTTAGTTTGATTCATATATCTATACTATACATATACATTATTATAAATCAAATATAACCATTTGATTATTTTGGACTTAGACCAAAGACTTTTATCTTTTGTTTAAGGTATTTTTTCATCATTGACGCTATTGTCTGTTTCTTCTTTTTTTATTCTGTTAGTTTTTACATTGGTTATTTGGAAGATGTGGTATTTGTTGCTTACCAACTTACAGCTTTTAAGACTGCTTTTAGAATAATATGTCCCTGAATCATCAAGAAATCTCTTTATTTTCAGTAAAGAAATACAGCTTGACTCCTGTTAAGTTTCTTATTTGCCTGATATAGCCTCCCTTCACTCTGGGTATGAGGTATATCCTTATGTGAGTGTACATGTATGCTTGTACATGTGTGGATGCCAAGGCTGATGCTGTGTGTCTTCCTTACATCACTCCCCCTCTATTGTTTTGAGACAGGATGTCCCAGTGACCCTGAAGCTTACCTATTGGGCCACACTGGTTGGCCAGCAAGCTCCATGAGTTGTCCTGCTTTCCCCATCCCCCTTCCCCCTGAGCATTAGGTTGCTTCCAGCATCATCTCCCATCTTTAAAGAAACCACTGAAATGAATTACATTTTATTCAAATTAAGATAAGGCTGTAAGGCAAATGGAGTGGAAATACTCTTTGTCATTCTGTATCCATTTCAAGAACGTATGTGTTCTTTAACTGCAACTTAATTACATATGGGGACATTGAATAAGAATTTTAAAATAAGTGTCATATTTTATATATAACAGTATATTTTTAACATTCTGTTTTGCCTTTCATTCATATTTATTAGACTGGCCCTGCTTATGTCCAAAGGCTTACACTGATAAAGGGCTGCCTGGAATTGCTGGTGTCGCCTGGTTATACAATGCAGAAGGCTGCTTTATAAATGAAATCTACCAATGAGCACTTGTGTGACCTTGTCTCTAGGACTTGTCACTGAGAAGGTGATGTCTGAATCAATCATTGAAGCCATGCTTTCTTTTGTTTCCTTTGTGAAATGAGGTATCACTAGCTGAGCTGCGCTGCTCACAGTTTCACTCATGTTTTTGATATTTTGTTGGTGAGAAGTACAGGTGCAGTTCATAAACATGAGGCCTGAGTCTGTCCAGAGGTCATAAATCACAGGCAGTCTTATTTGCAGCATGGGCTTTCTAGGTCAATCCAAGTCCTAATGAGGCCAGGGTCCTCACATCTCTGCTTTCTGTGGCACTGAGCAAGGGAAGCCTAAGAGTAGGAGGAGAGGGAGGCAAATGGAAGCCATTACTATGCTTCAGGAGGCAGACACTGTGACCAGGTCTCTCTAGCACTGATGCTCAGTGGGAAAGATGCCCACCCAGAGAGCAGGTAGAGGGAGGAGTTTGACGCTGAGTGATGCACCATCACACCTTTTAACCTTAATTTCAGGCCTCTCCTCACTTTCTCCTTGCATTGCTCTAAGTGTTTGTTGGAATTTGTTCCTAAGCCAGCTAACCTTTCATCAAATTCTTTCACTGGATCTGTGGAAAGACCCCAAAGATAAGGGTTTGCAGTCATTCTAGAGTGTTCTTGTTCTGGGATATAGCCTCATCTTGTCTAATAAATCATTGTCTGGACTCTTGCAATGGCTTTGTACAGTTCACGTTTTCTTTTCTTCTGTATGGAGATCATGATCAAATGGTGAACCCCCCTTCCCTCCCCCACCCCCCGTTTCTTTAAAGTTAGGAATCTCATTTTTCTTTATCAATGATGTTTCTCACTACATAGCGTACTTCTGCAATTTTATGTGTCTGATTGAAAAGCTATCATTTTTTAAAAAATCAATTTTTTTTTAATTTTCCAAGTTTCTCCTCAAATACTGCTTAGAGCGGTGGTTTTGCAGCTCCCTGGAGTGTCTTTAAGTTATTTCAACGAGGGTCATTAAATGTTTCCAATTTTTGAAGCAAAATTAATATTAATTCACTTTAATGTTGAAATAAATGCACCTCAAAAGCACTCACCTGTCAGAGAACACGTCTGACCTCAAGTCGCTGGTCCTTACTTTTAATTTCAAATTAATTTCAGGCAGACTGAAGCTAGGCAGTGTAGCTAAGTTCCAGCTTATGAAACAGATGGAAAACATGATAAAGTTAAGTCCAAAAAAATAAATTGTAACCTGTGTGGCATTTAGCTTTAATTTTTCTGATCGACAAAAAAGCCTCAATGGACAAATAAAACTCTTTATTGAAGAATTAGGAGAAGTTGCTGCATTGTAAGGATGGGGTACTCAGGAAGCAATTCCAAGGAAGAGTGTATCAATCTAATGGGAAAATGTCATTGTTCTCCTTCTGTGATCAAACACTGGACCAGAAGCACTTGAGGGAGGGAGCATATGTCATGCTGGTGTGTGGGTGAATATGGAAGCAGAGTAAAGAGAACACGAGGCCTCAGCTGCCTCCTTCTTTTTTTTCTTTTAATTCAGTCCATGATCTTAGCCTGTAAAATGGTGCTACCCACATTCAGGCTGCATCTTCCCTCTTTGGTGGCCTGCTCAGAGATCTTCTCATAGGTAACGCTAGAAGGTGCGCCCTATTAATGTAGGAGGTGTTCCTTAATCCAATCTGGTTGTCAGTGGGAATTAACCACCACAGAGGATTTATTACTGAGCAAAGAGTCTAACCTCCAAATTTAATATCATTTCCAACAAAGCAAATGAGAACGGCTCTAGTGAATGAGCCAAAGGTAACAACAATCTACATCTCTAGACTACGAATACAGTGAAAGCTGCTCCTCAGGAATTAATGCAGAAATGAAGACAAATAAAATGGAAGGAAGTCATTGCAAAGAAAGGAGCCCCAAACTTGTAACAGGATATTAAGTAACGTTCTTAGAAAGGGCTTATAAAAAGATGGTTAAAAGTCCCATTTTAATGAGGATGGATTTTGGAAAATAAAAGCATTTCTGATATACTGATATTTCAGTAGGAAGAGAATCTATAATGTCTAGCGAACTATGAAATCAGGATTTACAGTTTGGATGGTGTTTGTGTTGTGGTTAGCTAGTAGACGGTGCTCAGGAACAGCTCGCCAACGAACAGGACACAAGCACCCACTCAGTGTAAGCTCTGGTGGGATCACAGCACTGCGGTGCACATAGAGAAATCAGTTCTCAGAACAAAAACAAAGCTGAGGTGTGGAAGCAGGCTATGCCTCTGCCAAAGGTGGCTGAATATCAAGTGTTCTCTACCTGCCCAATGGGGACTTCTCGGCCTCAAAGAAGAACAAAACTGCATCATTTTTCTAGAGATGGATGCAACCAGAGATGATAATAGTGAGGTAAGCTAGACTCAGGATAAATCAATCTCTCTCTCTCTCTGTTTCTCTCTCTCTCTCTCTCTCTCTCTCTCTCTCTCTCTTTCTATATACACACATATATTATTTTAGAAACCTTTTGGGTAACTCTGTCTTGTATTACTTCATTCTAAGTAGAGAAAACAACATTCTCTTGGTTTTATCTCTTCAATGCAAGCATGGTTATTATTTCATCACCGAAGGCATTTGAGCAAAAACATTAATCATACTAAGAGTTGACAGGTAGAAAGAAAGCAATATCATACTTTTATCTTAATGGACTAGAGTTTGCTTTAAAATTAAAAAGGTGGCAAAGAACAGTCAACTTACATTCATTTCCATTCATTTTAGTATTCTTTTAATTTAATGTTTGTGTTTTAGTTAGGAATTTTGCACACGAGAACTGCATTTATATATCTTCCCGGACACCCCTCCATTGCTTCCCATGTTTCTTCTTCACATTTTCTCAAGTTGATGACCTCTCTTATAATCTTTATTTGTGCACACAGACATCTAAAACCCCCTGAGTCTATTTAGTGTTGCCCCTGTATAGACTTCATTAGGGTTGAACACTTGGGATTGGATAACCTGTCAAGGGCTCTTTGGAGAAGACTGCTTCTCTCTCAGCGGCCATGGAGTGGCTGAAGCTTTTCATCTAGAATTGGGGCATTTTGAGATTTTTCCTATCCTTATTAGCAAGTAGACTGGCATTATTATGCAGGTCACGTGTAGTCAACCAGATTTCATGGCTGCAGTCTTCCTGCTATGTATACACGAGTCTATCTAGAAGCAGGTGACTTAGTCCTCTAGTTTTTGCAATCTTTCTGCCCTCTGTAGTGTTCCCCGATCCTTATGTGTAGTAATTGTACTGAAGATGTATTCATTGTGGCCAGCACCATGGGCACTCATACTCCATAGTTTGGGCAGTTGTGGGTTTCTATAAGGATTTCTGTTGAAAAAACAAACTTCTTTGATGAGAGGTAATAATTATATTTATCTGTAGGTGTAGAGATATGTCTCTAGAATACAGTTAGAACTTATATTGGTTTAGGAAAATGGCAGTAGTATTTAGAGGAATTTTAATCCAGCAACATGGCTGCTTTGGCAAGGGATCACATCCAAAGAGCTAGGTTTGTGAGATCCAGCTGGAATGAAGACATGCCATGCACTTTTAATCCCTCTGGCTGGAATACAGACATACACTTAGTACACACCTTTGAGGTAAAATTAATTTGTAGAAGGAAGAAGCCATGTTTGATACCCATTGAGAGGCAGACAAAGTGACAAATCAGAGAAAGATTTGACAGAATGAATCAGAGATAGCATGTGCCTAACTCTCAAGAGAACAGCACAGGAAACAGAAGATTTTTTTTAAATTTCATTCCAGCCATTCTGTATTATTATTTTTTAAATGTATTGGTTATTTTATTTACTTTCATTTCAAATGTTATCTCCTTTCACAGTTTCCTCTCCATAAACCACCCATCGCATCCTTCTCCCTCTGCTTCTATGAGGGTGCTTCTCCACCCACTTACCCACTCCTGCTACACCAACCTAGCATCCTCCTATGTTGTTGTAAAAATATAAAAATAATAAAAAGTAACAGTGTCTTTTATCCTGCTAGCTATGTACCGTGGTGCCCAGATATCTGCTAGATTATCTTGGTGGAAACACATCCCAGCCGCACACTTTCCTACACTCAAACCCTCACACAAAAGAACACACAACACAATAATTTTAGATCTAATTGGTAAGATATAATTGCCCACTTAAACATACAATGCCCGGTACTATCCATCCCTTGAGAACATTAATAACAACCTGTAAATACACAGAGCAGAATCTTAACATCATCTGCCATCTTGTCCTGCCACGGCTTCTCAGTCCCTCTCCTCCTCCCTGTCTCCTCCTCTCTCCCCTAGTCTCCTCCTCTTCCTTCAAACTTCTCTCCTGCCCATCCTTCCTTCTCCTCCAATGACAGGCCTCCTTCTATCCTGTACCTGCCTCACCTGTGACATCATCCTACACCCCTACACTGTGGCATGAGCCCTCACTGGACCAAGGGCATCCCCTCCACTTGATGCCACATAGCGCCATCATCTGCTACATTTGCAGCTGAAGCCATGGGTCACTCCATGTGTACTTTTTGGTTGGTAGTTTAGTCCCTGGGAGCTCTGGGGGTTCTGGTTGGTTGATATTGTTGTTCTTCCTGTGGGGTTGCAAAACCTTTTAGCTCCTTCAGTTCTTCCCCTAACTCCTCTATTGGGGTTCCTGTGCTCCATCTGATGGTTGGCTATGAGCATCTGTATCTATATTGGTCAGGCTCTGGCAGAGCCTCTCAGGATAGATATATCAGGCTCCTGTTAGCAAGCAATTCTTGGCACAAGCAATAGTGTCTGGGTTTAGTGTCTGTATATGGAACAGATCCCCATGGAACAGTTTCTGGATGGCCTTTCCTTCAGTCTCTGCTCCACTCTTTATCCCTGTATTTCCTTTAAACGGGAGAACGTCTGGGGAAATCGCCATCCCTGACCTCAAGCTGTACTGCAGAGCAATAGTGATTAAAAACTACATGGCATTGAGACAGAGACAGGCAGGTAGATCAATAGAATAGAATTGAAGACTAGAAATGTACCCACTTGATCTTTGACAAAGAAGCTAAAACCATTCAGTGGAACAAAGAGTATTTTCAACAAATGGTGTTGTTTCAGCTGGTGGTCAGCATGTAGAAGAATGCAAATTGATCCATTCTTATCTCCTTGTACAAAGCTCAAGACCAAGTAGATCAAGGACCTCCACATAAAACCAGATACACTGTATCTAATAGAAGAGAAAGTGGGGAAGAGCCCTGAACACATGGGCTCAGGGGAAAATTTCCTAAACAGAAAACCAATGGCTTATGCTTTATGATCAATAATTGACAAATGGGACCTCTTAAAAATGCAAAACTTCTCTAAGGCAAAGGACACTGTCATTAGGACAAAATGGCAACCAAGAGATTGGGAAAAGATCTTTCCCAATCCTATACCTGATAGAGTGCTAATATCTAATATATACAAAAAATTCAAGATGTTAGACTCCAGAGAACCAAATTACTCTACTAAAAATGGGGTACAGAGCTAAGCAAAGAATTCTCAACTGAAGAATATTGAATAGCTGAGAAGCACAAAAAGAAATATTCAAAATCTTTAGTCATCAGAGAAATACAAATCAAAATGACCCTGAGATTCCACCTCACACCAGTCAAAATGGCTAAGATCAAAAACTCAGGTGACAACAGATGCTGTCAAGAATGTGGAGAAATAGGACAATCAATCTGGAGGTTCCTCGGAAAATTGGACATTGAACTACCTGAGGACCCAGCTATACTTCTCCTGTAGAGACCATATCCAGAGGTTAGGCATGGACCCTGGTTGAAGGATGGGGCCACCCATCCATCTCCAAAATTTTAGTAGAAGCTACTTAAAAACAGTACAAGGAGAGAGAAGCAGTTGGTAGTGCAGGGAAGCAGTGCAGTTCAGTTCAGTTTGGAGCAGTTCAGTCAGGAGTTGGGAGTTAGCGCAGTGAGTACAGTGCAGAGAAGTTGAATTCATGCAGCCCAGTACAGGTCAGCAGAGGCAGTTGAAGCCAGAGAACGAAAAGGAACCTTACTGTAATTAGTTTGAGGCAAAGCAGAGCAATTCAGTGAGAAGCTGGAGAAGCCATTTTGAATCAGTCAGCTTGAAGAGGAGTTTGAGCCAGAACAGCTGAGTTGAATCAGCCAGCCAGAGTTCAGAAAGAACTAGAAAGAATGAGCTTATTAAGCGGTAAGCCTCCAAGAGAGCAATTATATCTGAATAAAATTACTTTTATAGTAGTATGTTCTCTTCTGGGATCTATGAACTCTCCAGCCCAGGGTAGTCAGCTAGGTTTATAATAATAGGCAAAATTCTTTTCTATTGAAGAAGCCTTAAGTTTAGCCAGAAAGCTGTTGATTGCCCCTAAGATAACAGTGCCACTATTGTACTATGGGGGATATCTTACCAGTGCAGTCATTTCTGTAGTTTGTAAGCTTTATGCTATAGGATTATTGGTTGATTTTTCTCCCTTGGATGCTTGCATCACAACTTTGGATAACATGAGAGTTGGCCTCCAGGAAAGAGGCTTCTAGGCAAGTTCCAGAGCAATAAGCAAGGAGATTAAAGGAACATAATAAGAAAAATACCAAATTATTTTTATTTGCAAAGTATATTGTATATAAGAGATGACATGCATTCCAACAGAAAGTTTGTGGAAATCATCCACACTTTCAGCAAAATGGCAGGATGTCAGAAGTCACTGTTTAATGAAAGAAGGACTGGTGTTCGTAGGTCCAAACTGTATTATACAGGACAATTTCTTTTTATGTTCTTATATTTTTGTTTCATATTTCTTATGGCTTAGATATGAAATCTCCTCCTAAAAGGCTGTCATAGTTGACTATATGATGAAGGCTATGGAGTAATTAGTGGACTAATCTGTTTACTAATTCCATAACTTGCTGGCAGTATTGATGGTTGATAGAAACCAGGAAGTGGGCCTAGTTGAAGTGGGACAGTAGGAGCATGTCCTTGGAGGATGTACCTTGTCCTAATTCCTCTCTCTTTTGCTGTGTTTACCATATTCAATGCACTGTGCAGGCTTTCTGTCCTATGGTTTTCTGATTTGATGTTTGTCTTGTCATAGGTTTAAAGGTGGTGGATCCAGCAGAGCATGAGATAAATCCTCTGAAAAAATCATAATGGCATTTGGTGATTCTCATGATGAAAATAGTATGTCATCTTTAACAATTGCACACAGAAAGTATTTCTAATCTCAGTCAGTCCTTTTTTGAATTAACAACTTTTTTAGAATCACATGCCACCTCTTCTGTCATTTATTCAAAGTTCTTGTCATGATGAATTATTATTAGACATGAATATTTATTTTATAGCACTGTACTACTCAATGTTACCTATAAAATTACAGGGTTGTAATGAGATATTCATCTATGTAAATATGCTGGGCTAAACCCACCATAATTATCATGCAATATTATGTATGTAAGTACCATAAAATCTTCCGTGTCACTGATTTAACTTATATTTCCCTAATTTTCGAAGAATAGATGTGAGAGGCTATGTTAGAGAAAGAAAAGGAGCTCAGAGAAGTAAGAATAAGTGGGCAGAAAGAGTAGAAAGGGAAGGTTTACAAACCAAGGCACAGTAAATAATGAACGTGGCATGGCACATTAATATGTAGGTTTATGAAAGTAGTTCTTTCTCTCTGGTGAATTTGTATTTTTTTTTCAGGGTTTTACATTCATTTCAATAGTTCAGTAAATACACACACATATGTATGTGTGTATACAAGTCACATATACATATGTGGAGATTAAGACACAAAGAAAATGTAGTAAAACACTAAAATTGGGAATCTAGTGTGTGAAAAAGTTCACTGTACTGCCTGGCTACTTTTCTGTTGCTTTGCAATTTTCAACATAAGAACACAGATTTCAATAATCCTATAAAGCTAACTTACAATGTTTACCTAATTTCTATTTAGCCTTTTTTATAGTGATACCACCTAGATACTTCCTAAGGAAACTTGTTCACTGACTGGATAATGTTGTCCTATCTAGGAATTCCTGAACATCTTTATTATTAATAAGCAAGTTAAAAACCTAGAGAGAGACACCACAGTTGTGGACAAACTTTAAATTTTTACTTATTTATGTGTGTGTAGGTTCAGATATGCCATGTGTGTAGAGATCAGAGAACAACCTTAGGAGTGAGATCTCAACTCCCACCTTTGTTTTGAGACAGAGTCTCTCTTGTTTTGCTGCTGTACTTTACAATCCCATGGACCCTGAATTTCTCCCACCCCATTCTTGTGTCTTTACCTCCCATTTGTCACAGGAGTGCCAGAGTTACAGATACTTGTAATCCCAGGTGTCATGGGCTCCAGCTTTCAGGCATCCTGGCACTGAAACCTAGGTTATCAGGCTTACAGGACAAGTAATTTTTACCGTGGGCCCATCTGTCTGATTCTTAGTGTGCAGCAACTTTGATCCAGTAGCTACTCTTTTAAAAACTACTGATTAAATTTATACAAAATTTATTTTTTGTAGGTATATATTTTGGAGTTATAGCTGGCTGGAGGCTGCAAATTAGCCCTGTAGAATTTTACTACCTATATCTTATTAAAAAGAACAACTACATATCTTCCAAACTACAATTGTTTCCACTGAATCAAGGTTCAGGAAATCATGCCAAGTTCCTTTGAACACATATGCCCTCAATACACTGGGGCTTCAGCCAAGATCTAGACAATAGGGAAAGTATTTTTAACAACTTGCCTGCAATGCACTTTTAAATGATAAGAGCCCTGTGCATATGAGTGGGGCTAACAACAAGAACAAATGAAATTTGTGCTATTTTAAGTCCCTGCATTTATGATAATGAGCTACAGTATCAACCAGAAACCAACACATCTTTCTTTTATCTGTGTTGCCTTCTGAACACCAAAGTGCATTGATGATCAATCAATTTTCTTTTCTAGAAGTCAAGCTAATCCTTTTCCCTTTAAAGGTAATGTAAACATGTGGAAATTCAATTATCCATCTGAATATGTAAATCTTTGGCATGTTTTCTTCTATATTCAGAAAAGCCATTTAGCAACGCTCATTCTATGGAGGATGATTTTCTTTCATGTTATGGTTATATCCTATCAGCTGGGCTGTCTTGTTTGTATGGTTTTTTGAGTGAGAACTTGTTGTTTACTGTGATTTATCCTAGAAAAGACATGATGTGAGTCAGTTTACATTTTACAGGTATAGTTTGAGTTAAAGGAAATTAAACTGACAAACACACTATCCTTTTAATAACATTCTTATTTCTAAGTTGAAAGTATTCAATTTTCATGTTGTATCAAATAATTTTATCTGTATCCAAGAGTTAATAAGCATTTTTACTTTGACTTTGATTATACTAAGGAGTTTATAGAACCCTGTGCTATATGACTCGGTGGGTAAAAATGGGAATTGTCAGGCTTGATGACCTAGGTTTGATACCAAGAATCTCATGGTAGGAAGAGGAAACCAACTCCTGCAAGTTATACTCTGACATTTCCATGTATATTGGGCCCCCCTCACAAAATAAATGAATAAGAAAAGGAGGGTATGTAAAAGCGATACACTTATGAGTAATATTGAAATATATATTGTGCATATATGTCTGTATATTTATACTAATGTATTATATAACGAGTATAGTAAGATATATTGAATACTATAGCGAGGAGGTGGACTAAGGGGAACACTCATCCATTGCTGTTGGGAGGGTAAACTTGTACAGCCACTATGGAAATCAGTATGGCTGTTAATCAGGAAGATGGGGATCCATCTAACACAAGATCCAGCTATACCACTCTCGGGAATATACGAAAAGGATGTTTCATCCTATCACAAAGACACTTTCTCAACCATGTTCACTGCTGCTGTATGTTCATAACAGCCAGAAATTGTTGAGAGAAACAAGCCAGATGTCCCTCAACAAAACAGTGGATAAAGAAAACATGGTACATTGATACAATGGAATATTATTCAGCCATTAAAAATAATGAAATTTGCAGTTAATAGTCCTGTAGTGACTTGGTATGCAAAATGGTGTTGGGGGACAACACACAGAGGGAGCTTTCCCATTTTAGAAAAGAAAGGGAGAGGTGGATGAGGGAGGATCTGTGTAAAAAAATAAAAAACATAAAAGAAAATAATGAAAGAAAGTAAATAGATAAATAAAAATGCAGGCAAATAGATGGAACTAGAAAAAAAATCTCTGAGACCCAGGTGAGATAACCTGGATCCAGAAAGACAAATTGGTATGCATTTGCTTGTAGGTGGATATTAGCCATTAAGTAAACGGTAACCATTCTACCATCCATAGAACCACAGAGGGTAAGTATACAGTAAAGGACTGGAGGATAAAAATAGATGTTAGGAAAAGGAAATTGAATGGATGGGTGGGGAAAACTTATGGATGGATGGAAAATGGAATGGGAGGAACAAATGGGGTGGGAAAGGGGATAAGGTAGGTATATGGGAGAGACAGCTAAAATTAAGGGCCATTTGAGAGGTAATATCAAAACCCAATGCTGTAGCATTTCCTAAAATAATTACACGCATAAAGGTGATCTAAATGAAGTTACCAATTAATGGGGGAGACAGAGTCCCAACTCATCACTTATTGTCATTACATGAAGATTCAGTATCAGGATTAGGTTACATTTAATTGAGTGTTGGCCAAAGGGAGCCTACAGGAATCCACAAACAACCCAGGCTGTTGCCAAGATGATAGATTGCTGCCTACAAACTGACACATAACTGAAAACAACACCTTACAACTCACTGAATTTGGAGAATTCAAGCTGGTGCCTACATGAAGCCATCACACCTACAGTCTAACGTTGTACAGGGATGTACTCTGCGTGCAACCAAAAGAGAAGTCAACCCAGCAGCATACCCTTTGATTTACAGTGGTGTTCTGTCTGCAAGATAAGCTAGGGGAACTGTAGCACAATGCTTGTTGAGCTACCAACCAATATCTGATGGTACTTAAAGCTCACTCCATGAGATAGAACCCGTATCTGGCACTGCTTGGGTGACCTAGAATTAGAGACTAGATAGCACATGGACCTAGGATAAAACCAAATACTACTGGTAAAAATTTAGTGATAAAATGACTTCTAATGAGATTCTGCTATACTCATGGTTCAGTGCCTTGCACGGCCATCATCAGAAAAGCTTCCTCCTGTGGCAGATGGGAACAAATACAGAGACTCCCAGTCAGACATTATGCAGAGTGAGAAACCTTGGGACACTCAGCCCTAAATGGGCTATCTCCATGAAACCTCTGATCTCAGGCTTATTGAACGTTGCAAAAGAGGAGGAGGAAAAAGTGTAAGAGTCAGACCAGATGGAGAACACCTCTGCTGAGCAAAGGTCATAAGAAAGCACAGATACTGAGGCAGCAAGCACAAGGTCTTCTGTGAATATGTTATAGCTTCCTGTTTAGTGTTTTAGTAGGATTCATGAGTATGAGAATGAGTGGGGCTCTGATTCTTATGCCTTTTGGGGGTGGGGCTTTTGGTTTTCCCCTTATCTTATTCAATTCCCATGTGGGAATTTTCACTTTGTTTCATTATACTTTATTTTGTCATATTTTCATACTATCCTTTAGAAGCCTGTTCTTTTCAAATGAGAAACAGAAAGGGAATGGATCTGAATGGCAGGGAAAGTGGGGGAGGAACCGGCAGACGAGAAGGAGGGGAAGCTGTAATCAGGATATATTATATGAGAAAGAAATTTGTTTTCAATAAAAGGAAAATGTGTTATATATTATACAGGCAATATTAAAATATGCATTATATATGTGTTACATGATATTAATGTATTCCCGGAAAGACAAGCACAATATGTACTTACTTATAAGTGGATATTGGCTATCAACTAAAGGATAATCATGCTACAATACCTGTGGATTTTAGACCCAGAGAGTCTAAGTAACTAAGAAGGCTGAAAGGGTAGGGGTGCAGAGAAAATAGAATAGATGTTGCAGATGAACTGGGGGTGAGTGAGGATGGGAAAAGAAGAGATTAGGCTGGGAGGCACAGTGAAGAGTGAGAGTAC
Source organism: Rattus norvegicus (assembly GCF_021556685.1). Lineage (NCBI taxonomy): Eukaryota > Metazoa > Chordata > Mammalia > Rodentia > Muridae > Rattus > Rattus norvegicus. The sequence goes on along the minus strand of NC_141538.1, from coordinate 60,088,974 downwards.
TGGAGAGATGAATAGAATTGTGTGCATGTGTGGGGGGTATTTTGAGGGTTATGTGGAAACCTAGTGCAATGGAAGCTCCCTGGAATCTATGAGGGTGATAGTAGCAAAGACTGCTATCAATGGCAACTATGGAGTGTGAACCAGACATCTTCTGTAACCTGGCAAGGCTTCCAGTGGAGGGACTGGGATGTCAACCGAGGCACAAAACCTTCAACGTACAATTTGTCCTGCCTGCAAAATGAGCTGGGGTAATGGTGATGCAGAAGTTGTGGGAGTGGCCAACCAATGACTCATCCAATTTGAGTCCAATGCCATGACAGAGAGCCCACTACTGACACTGCATGGGTGACCAGGAATCAGAGGCTGGATAGCCTAGAGACCTAGGATAGAACCAAACACAACTGGCAGAAAAAAAGTCAACACAATGATTCTGCTACACTTAATGACTGGAGCTTAGCCTAATCTTCACCAGAGAGGGTTCATGCAGAAACTGATGGGAACAGATACAGTGACCCATAGACAAACTTCAGGCAGAGCTTGGGTAACCCCCATGAGAGAGGGGGAAGAAGGATTGTAGGAATCAGAGGACTCAAGGATACCATAAGAACACAGCCCACAGAATTGACTAAATAAGGCTCATAGAGGCTCACAGAGACTGAAATGATAATCAGAGAGCCAGTATGGGTCTGAGTTAGGTCCTGTGCATATAGGTTATGGGTGTGTGGCTCTGTGTGGGAGTCCTAACAGTGGGAGTGAGGGTGTCCCTGACACTCTTGCCTGCTGTTGTGATCCCTTTTCTCCTACCGAATTATCTCATTCAGCCTTGATACGAAGGTATGAGTATGTGTCAACATTATTGTAACTTGTTATACAGTATTTGACTGATATTCTAGGAGGCCTGCTATTTTCTGACAGGAAAAGAAGAGGAGTAGATCTGGCTACAGGGCAGTGGAGGGGGTAGCTTGGAGGAGTAGAGGGAGAAGAAAGTGCAGTCAGGATGTAATATATGATAGAAGAATAAATAAATAAATTTTAAAAATAGTATATTGCATGCTATAATATGTAAATAGATGGAATGGAACTACATTAATAAGGGATGACAGAAATTTGATCAATTTAACATGGTGTTCTTTGTTCATCCATTCATAATTCTTAATGCTGAGAGCTCGATTTATTCATTTATATTTCTTCTTTAAAGTTGATACATTTTGGAAATGCAGGAGCTTTAGTAGTTTAAGGGAAGTTTTATGTAATCTTGTATCACATCTAAGATGAAGGGATACTGATTTTCTCAGCTTCTAACATCTATAAATTACTATCATTATAGAAAATATTCAACAGTAATAAGAATGTTTCGATAATAATATGATCATATAAATGACTCATGCAGGGAGATGATTATAATTCTCATTATACACTTATTTACCCTTTCATTAATGATTTCATTTTAGTTGGTGTGGAGTCAGTCTTTTGTTAATTTGACACAAGCTAAAGTCATCTTGGAAAGGGAAACCTCAACTCAGTAAATTCTCCTACCAGATTGGCCTGTGGGGAAGTTGGTAACACATTTACTGGATGCATGATTGATGTGTGAGGGCCCAGATACTGACCATAATGACACCTCCAGGACTAGTGGTTCTGAGTTCTATGAGAAAGCAGGCTGAGCAAGCTGTTATGAGTGAGTCAGTAAGCAGCACCCCTCCAGACATCTGTATCAGATCCTGCCTCCAGGTACCCACCCTGCTTGGGTTCCTGCTCTGACTTCCTTTAATGATGAATTGTGAAGTTTAACTGCAAGCTAAATTAAATCCTTGCCATCTCATTTTGCTTTTGGTCATGGCATTTTATCATACCAATAGAAACCCTAACTTGGACAACAAAATTATAACACATACACACACACACGACATATAGCATTTGAAATACATGAACTTTGAGTATTATAAATAAGTATTATTCTTATATGTTCTTACCCCTCTGCATAAATTATTTCAGGGCATTAAAATTTTTCATTTTAAAATGAAAAAGTATTTTATTGTAAACTTCCTATATACAAATGATAAATGTACTGATATAGAAATCAAGGAGACAACACCTTTCACAATGGCCTTCTAGCCAAGCAAGTGAAAGGCTTGTATAATAAAAAATTTAAGACATTGAAGAAAGAAATTTAAGAAGATATTAGATGACACAAAGATCTCCCATGTTCATGTATCAGTAGAACTAATATTTAAAAATACCCATTCTACCAAAAACAATCTACAAATCCAAGACAACTCCTATGGAAATTACAACACAATTCTTCACGATCTTAATAGAAAATTTAGTTTCATATGTATTCACACACACACACACACACACACACACACACACACACACACACACACCAGCAAACACAATTTTGCATAATCAAAGAACTTTAAGAGGTATCACCATCTCCAATCTCAAAGTATATAGAGAACTCAAAAAAAAAAAAAACAACTGGATATCAAGAAAACAAATAACCCAATTTTAAGTTGGGCTATAGATCTAAACGTAGAGTTCTCAAAAGAAAGAAAATAAACATAAATGGCTGAGAAGCACTTTCGTCCAATAGACCTAGTCATCAGGAAAACGCTAATCAAATTACTTTGATGGTTATACTCCTCATTATACATTTATTTATTCTTTCATTAGTGATTTCGTTTTAGTTGGTGACCTGCCTGAAAGATATAATGGTGCAAACCAGTATCTAATTGGATTTACAACTCAGTCTGTGTTATGGAACCATACCCATCACTGGTTGGGTGGCAAAGAACCTGACACTAGTAGGTCAGAGACCAAGAGGAAAATCAAATACTAATGTTTTGCTAAAGAAATATAGCAATAAATAAATACATAAATAAGTAGATAATCTGTGTCTTGTTCAGCTCTCATCAGAGAAACTCTTACCTGCAGTAGATGGGAACAAATACTGAGACCCACAGCCACACACTATTCAGACTGTGAGAGACCTTGGAATGCTTGGCTGTCAATGGGATGTCTCTATCAAATCCCTTCCTCTCAGGGCTCAGGGAATCCTGCAGAAAAGGAGAGAGGAAGATGGTAAGAGCCAGAGGGATGGAGGACACCAAGGGAGCACGGCCTTCTAAGGACAGTGTAACCAACACACATATGAACTTACTGAGACTGTGGCAGCATGCCCAAGGCCTGCACACCATGTGTTTCTTTTTTTTTTTTTTTTTTTTCTCTATCAAACCCAAAGCTTATTTCTTTATTTTTCCTCATTAAACTATGTAGAATAGAGTGAGAAAAATGACACTTCTTAAGACCCCTAACTTCTGACATCAATAAAATGGAAAGTCATACTTAAAACCAGTTTAACAATACACCATGTGTTTCTTAATCTGAAGGGAGACATGGTCAAACTTCTACATGCCTAAAAAGGTAGTTTCAATTGTTAACCGCTTGCAGGTGGAAAATTAGTTCTCTCCAAGACAGTTGAACTTGGGGAAGAAACTAAAGGTAGGCCCTATGCTCAGAGAAGATGAAAACAAAAGAATCCAGTGGCAACTTCAGAGGATCTTTGTCTCATTACATTGTGACAGAGCTTTTTTTTTTTTTTTTTTTTTTTTTTTCATTTTATAGGTCCTCCAGCAGATACTCTGACTTCCGGTTTTGTGTTTTTTATAGGATCCCAACAAGAGTGAATGTATCTGTGTCTGTATGTGTTTCTCAAGCTTTTTGAACTTTTATTTTTATTTTTATTTTTATTTTTTTTATTTTTTTTATTTTTTTACATTTTATTTTTTTTATTAACTTGAGTATTTCTTATATACATTTCAAGTGTTATTCCCTTTCCCGGTATCCGGGCAAACATCCCCCTCCCCCCTCCCCTTCCTTATGGGTGTTCCCCTCCCAACCCTCCCCCCATTGCCGCCCTCCCCCCAACAGTCTAGTTCACTGGGGGTTCAGTCTTAGCAGGACCCAGGGCTTCCCCTTCCACTGGTGCTCTTACTAGGATATTCATTGCTACCTATGGGGTCAGAGTCCAGGGTCAGTCCATGTATAGTCTTTGGGTAGGGGCTTAGTCCCTGGAAGCTCTGGTTGCTTGGCATTGTTGTACATATGGGGTCTCGAGCCCCTTCAAGCTCTTCTAGTCCTTTCTCTGATTCCTTCAACGGGGGACCTATTCTCAGTTCAGTGGTTTGCTGCTGGCATTCGCCTCTGTATTTGCTGTATTCTGGCTGTGTCTCTCAGGAGCGATCTACATCCGGCTCCTGTCGGTCTGCACTTCTTTGCTTCATCCATCTTGTCTAATTGGGTGGCTGTATATGTATGGGCCACATGTGGGGCAGACTCTGAATGGGTGTTCCTTCAGTCTCTGTTTTAATCTTTGTCAGGCCAGTTTCTTAATAAAGTTAATTTAAACTAAGATGAGTTTATATTTCTGTTGTTGAAGTTTGTAATTTCAGGGGTTGGGAAGTGATTCAGTGGCAGAGCTTTTTTTTTTTTTTTTTTGAGAGGGTGCAGCGGAACTTTATTGAAGGTATTCAAGAGAGAAGGGAGGGCTCCCTAGGCCCTTCCTGTTATTATGGGGTCTGGGATGGAATTGTGAAGGAGATGCTCAGTGTTGGGGGCTGAGTTGGGATGGGGACTCCTCAGCAACTGAGGGCCTCTCTCTTGCTCTCAGTGTCCTTGCTGGGCTGGGTGGTCCAGGGTTTCTTACTCCTTGGAGGCCACGTAGGCCATGAGGTCCACCACCCTGTTGCTGTAGCCGTATTCATTGTCATACCAGGAAATGAGCTTTACAAAGTTGTCGTTGAGAGCAATGCCAGCCCTAGCATCAAAGGTGGAAGAGTGGGAGTTGCTGTTGAAGTCACAGGAGACAACCTGGTCCTCAGTGTAGCCCAGGATGCCCTTTAGTGGGCCCTCAGACGCCTGCTTCACCACCTTCTTGATGTCATCATACTTGGCAGGTTTCTCCAGGCGGCATGTCAGATCCACAACGGATACATTGGGGGTAGGAACACGGAAGGCCATGCCAGTGAGCTTCCCATTCAGTTCTGGGATGACCTTGCCTACAGCCTTGGCAGCACCAGTGGATGCAGGGATGATGTTCTGGGCTGCCCCACGGCCATCACGCCACAGCTTTCCAGAGGGGCCATTCACAGTCTTCTGAGTGGCAGCGATGGCATGGACTGTGGTCATGAGCCCTTCCACGATGCCAAAGTTGTCATGGATGACCTTGGCCAGGGGGGCTAAGCAGTTGGTGGTGCAGGATGCATTGCTGACAATCTTGAGGGAGTTGTCATATTTCTCGTGGTTCACACCCATCACAAACATGGGGGTATCAGCGGAAGGGGCAGAGATGATGACCCTTTTGGCCCCACCCGTCAGGTGAGCCCCAGCCTTCTCCTTGGTGGTGAAGACGCCAGTAGACTCCACGACATACTGAGCACCAGCGTCAGTCACCCCATTTGATGTTAGCGGGATCTCGCTCCTGGAAGATGGTGATGGGCTTCCCGTTGATGACAAGCTTCCCATTGTCAGCCTTGACTGTGGCGTTGAACTTGCCATGGATGGAGTCATACTGGAACATGTAGACCATGTATTTGAGGTCAATGAAGGGGTTGTTGATGGCAACAATCTGCACTTTGTCAGAAGAGAAGGCAGCCCTGGTAACCAGGCGCCCAATATGGCCAAATCTGTTCACACTGACCTTCACCATCTTGTCTATGAGATGAGGATGGCACTGCACAAGAAGATGCGGCTATCTCTGGAACAGGGAGGAGCAGAGAGCTGCAGAGCATTTTAAATAGCGTGCACAAGGCCCTGGGATACATTCCAGCACCACAAAAATTCAAGACAATAAAATAATATTAGTAAAGACTAAAATTAAATATGTCAAATTTTGCCTTTTTTTTACAGGATTAATATCATCATAATAAAATAAAATTAGTAAAGATGATAAATTAAATATCATGTCACATTTTTACTGTTTTAAAGAGATTAATGTTAACACACTACTTGTAGAAATTTCGGTGAAAATTGTCTTTCTGGAATGTTCCATATGTGTCTTTAGTTTGAATTTACATTTCTGTTAACAGTACATAAGTGCTCCCTTTCCTCAGTCTCCTTGCCAACACTTATAGCTTATCTTTTTGATAGTTATCATCCTATCAAGGATTAAGGTTAACTTGATTACAGATCTGATTTTTATTTTTCTTATGGTTAGATCTGTCAAATAACATTTCTTTGTACTCTTGGCTCTTACACATCTTCTTTGGGAAGAGTGAACACACAGGTCCTTTGATGACTTATAATAGGGAGCTAACCTGGGGCTTCTGTTCGTCCTCCTACTTTCTCCATATTCACTGTTTACACATAAGGTTTACTCTGATCTTTGGTTCCATGCTCTTTATTCATCACTGTGGGATTTCTTTGAACCAGGAGAGTTTTCAATTCTCTCCTAAACGTCCTTTCATGTAAACCCCACTGCATTTTGTTTTTCCTTAACTAATTTTTTAAAAGACCTTTCACAGCTGTTTTATTTTTGTTGGGAATAGAGAAGACCTTGCATGGAGATGGCACACATCTTCCACAGGAGACAATGATTGCTGTGATGGTTAATTTTAAATGTCAACTTGTCACAACCTAACATCAACTGGACAGAGAACTTCATTGAGGAACTATCTAGATTAGGTTGGCCCGTTGGCAGGCTGGGAGGTTTGTTTTTGTTTGATAGGCAGGGTTACTTTTTGTAGTATGGGTAGCCTTTCAACTTACAGCAATCCTTCTGCCTCAACTTCCTCAGTGTTGGGCTTACAGGCATGAACCACCACACTTTGCTATTCTTCATTTCAGCTAAAATCTTTCTGAGGCACCAGTGAGGCATCAAGCAGTGTGGACTCATTCACTCAGGGATCCTAGAAGAAACGTCTCACTTTCCCCTCTGAATTTGTGCTTTATCATTGTAAGATAAGCATGTGCTTCCCTTAACCATGATCACAACCTGAGTATGCCCAGAAATAGCTGCACTCTTAATGTTCTTTCTTAAATGACTTAGATGTGCACCCCAGGCAAATTTCTTGTGTTTCCAGTTTTCTGGGAGACTGCTGCTTTTGGGATGACCCCTAGAGCTCTCCCTACCTATGAGATCAATGTCTTCTTTATATACTTCTAGATGGTTCAGTTTTGCTTTGCTCTCACCATGGGGTAAGATCATCACATTTGGTGATGCTTCATGTTTCTCCTGTTGTTTATGCTGCTCCTCAATGCAGTAAATGCTCATGATAATTCCACAAATTGTGCAATGTCTCTTGGTTCCTAAGGACAAAGATTGGTAGCTGAGCTGTAGTAGTACTTAAGTATTTGTTAGTTTATGCCTTTGTTCTTTTCTGTGGGGTGGCACTGTGTTTACTCTACCTCCCAACTTCTATTAAGAGAATGCTTGCTTACTCTAGGGATTTCAACCCCTTCCTTTTCTTACATCCATCTTTTTTCCCTCTTTTCTTTATAAATTGAGGACATTACTGCTCCTAGGTTTGATTAAAGGGAAGTTTTTTATTGCAGATATGGGGGAGAGTACAGCCAGAGGCATTTGAAAGAGTCAAGAACAGGGAGAGAGAGTAGTATACTGAACATGGCCATCAGACTGGACTTGGCCATGAGGGGGAGGGGGGCAGTGAGAGAAAAGGCAAAGAAAGTGCAGTGTAGGCAAAGGTCACCAAGGAAGATGAGAGAGAGAGAGAGAGAGAGAGAGAGAGAGAGAGAGAGAGAGAGGAGAGACAGAGACACAGAGAGACAGACATAGAGAGACAGAGACAGAGAGAGACAGAGAAAGACACACACGGAGACAGAGATACAGATAAAAAGACAGAGACACACAGACAGACAGACAGACAGACACACACACACACACAGAGAGAGAGAGAGAGAGAGAGAGAGAGAGAGAGAGAGAGAGAGAGAGCGCACAGGGCTGAAATGGCAGAGTTATATGGTAATGAAAAGCTGAGGGAAGGAAGTCCATGAGCTGGAAAAGTTTATGGTAGGAGGTGGGATGAGAAATACTGAGAAGAGCCAGGATTCCAGTATAGACTCTGTAACAGGTATTTTTGGGGGGATGGGAGGGATGCTGAAATTAGTGGCTAGCATGCACTGGGTATGTTAATAGGCACCATCGATAGCCATCGATGGCGTTTCTTTTGAACTTGACGTTCCCTTCCTGTGATAATTACCCCACAATTAAGTACCATGGACCACTCAGATGTTAAAATGTTCATGATAGATGGCTTCAGGGCTGTGTACGTGTGATCAACTCTGGAGGAGAATCACCCAAACACCCAAGCAGCATAGCTGGGTCCTTTCATTGGTGCGTTGCCTCACACCCCTTCCTCTCCCATCCAGCCCTTGATACATTTCTTTCTTCCTGCCAGCTCACCTTTGTATGTTCTCAGCAAAACTTCCTAAAAGATTTTTAAAGTCTCTTTAAAAGACATCCCATTTACCAGTTGTTTCTTTCTTCTGTGATTAAATACTCGTATCAAAAGCAAAATAAGGAGGAAAAGGTCACTTGGCTCCCAATTCCAGGTGATAGTCCATTACTTTGAAGAAGTGAAGGCAGGAATGCAGGCATTCCATTCATCCACAAGATCAGAAAGAATAAACTTGTTGATTCTGTGTACTCAGTTGCTCGTGCTCAGTTAGCTTTCTCCATTCCCCCACAATTCAGGGCCTCTGCCAGAGAAGCATGCCGAGTACAGTGGGTTTGCCCTTCCTGCTTCAATTAGCAATCGTGACCAATCTCCTGTCCACAGGCCAAACTATTCTGGATAATTCTTCAAGGAGGGTCTCTGTCCAGTTGATGTTAGGCTGTGACAAGTTGACATTTAAAAGTAACCATCACGGTAATCGATGTCTTTGGTGGAAGATGCGTGCCATCTCCATGCAGGGCCTTCTCTCTCCTTCACAGCTGGTACAACTTCACTTTCACAGACCTGCTATAAGGCTTCTCTCTTTGCAGTGAATGTCACCCAATTCCTTTCCATCTCCTTGTGAAAGCTATAGAAACTGAGAGATCTCTGACATGGAAGGCTTATGAGCCATTGAAGATGTTATACATAGAAGCACAAGGACCTGGCAGAAATTCTCAAAAGCAAGGCTAGGTTGGAAAATGCTGGGTCTAAAGTGAGAACATTCTTGGTGTTTTCTTTGGTTTGGTTTTGTTTGGCAGCGCTGAGGACTAACCCTAGTGTCTCATAACTGTTAGGCAAGCACTCAGCCACTGAGTTACATGTCCATTCTGAAGAAGAACATTTTTATAATAAAGAATCAGGAAAAGAAAACAAACTGTTTCTACTGAACTTGCATTGGCCAGACAAGACATATTGGAGTGATCTAAACATGGGACTTTGGATCTGATGACTGAACATAAGAAGTAATTGCTGCTTTTGACTGATTGGAGTTAATAGTCTGGCAGTCCACAATGGGGTTTAGGTCAAAGTTTCAGTATATAGTTAGAAATATGTGATGGTCTTTTATTGTTTCCACCAATAGTTGTGACTTCCTTATGTGTTTTCTGTTGCCTCCTAACTCCTGTAGCAAAATTTAGAATGTTTCAGAATTTTTGCTTCATTGCTCTTGGGTCAACCAGTGGAACACTGTGTGTGGAGAAGCTGTGAGGCTGAAAAGGTTTACAACCAACCAGAGAATGTGGGAGGCAGAGACTAATGACAGGCAAGACCAACAAGCAATGCTGGCTTTGCTGTACAAACAAGCGTGTTCAAATGCTTGGGGTTCTCTGGGGAAAAGTCCCGTGATTTATTTCTGGGATCTGTCATGTATACGAGGCTACTTTGTCCAGTTAGAAGGACTTATAGAGCCAAAACTTTAATTGCTTTCTTTCTCTTTGACAACTTAATCAGCTTAGAGATTCTGACAACAGATATGCTGGCCTCATTGTTGAGTGCATTCATGCCTCAAGGCAGAATAGTAATGAGTCTTTGTCGCCCATATGCCTGCTCACTGTTAGCTTTTACCAATGAGGGATAGAAAACATTTCTGAGTTTTGAGTCTCATTTCTGCTAGCAAAGTCAGTGCAAAAACAATACTCTCTCCTCAAAGGGGATAATGCATTGTTTACTCTCTGTAACCAAATATGAGTGACAGATTCAGGTGCAGATTCAGGTTACCCAGAATTCCATGTTTCAACTAGGTAACAGTTTCAGCAAGAACGAAGAACATAGAACAAAGGAAATAATAAATCAATACACTGTTCAAATCCAATCATTGAAATACCAGGGAGGCAGATTACAGAAGAGCAGGACATCCCAGCTGGTAGCCCTTGCTATCTCCTGACATTGTTAGTCACATGGTTGGTGGGAGCTAGTGGTTTGTTTCTGCATTAAAAGATTTACCTAATTGTTACAAAGATGTTAGCTTACACACAGAGGTGAAGTTAAAAGAGCCCAAATAACCCAAGATAATCTGTATTTAGGACCTGAACCTATAACTCTCCAACCTCCCCATATGTGGTGCGGCTTTCTTCCCTCTAAATGAGACATATGTTTTTTTTTCCTTCAAACTCTTTCTCTTTTAACTTCTTTGTAAAGGACAGCAATTTTTACCCAATGTATAACACTGTCACTCTCTTCCCCAATGTTTTTTATAGGTCCACAAATACATTAGATGTGTTATGTTCATTCCAAGGAGTGGCTTTTATCATACACAGATTTTACTCTGAACTTTTTTTAGCATAACCTGAGATCAATAACAGAAAACAAACAAACAAAAAGGACCCTTTATAACAACCCATGATTCAAACAGAAATTCTTAAAATATTTTAAATACTTACACACACACACACACGCACACACACACACACACACACACAATTTGTGACAGGCAATGAAAGCTGTCCTGATGGCAGTCCATAGTATTAAATGGTCACATTGGAAGAGGGAAGTCTTTAAATTAATAACCCTAAGTTCTACATTAAGAAATCGCTGGTGGCAGAGTGGCACACACCTTTAATCCTACCACTCTGGAGGCAGAGGCAGGTGGATCTATGTGACTCCAAGGCCAGTCTGGTCTACCTTGTGATTTCCAGGACAGCCAGAACTACATAGAAAAACAATTTCTGAAAAAAAAAAGCAAGAAAGCAAGAAAACAAACAAAAAAGAGACCTTAAAACAAAGTAAAATGAGTCCAAAACAGTCTGTTAAAAGAGAATGGCAATCAGAATAGAAATAATGAAAATGAAATGGACAGTAGAGAAGCTGAAATCAAACTGTTTTTCCATACGGGGGGGAAAAACATGAAAATCCCAGTAATTTGTAATTTGGATACCTGTTGCAGTAAAATTAAAAAAGGCATGAGACCTGGTTCCTGTGGGTTCCTACTCCGAGCAGGATCTGCGTGCTCTTGCTCTTTCTCTGTTACCACTTTCACACACTGTCCCCTTGGCGGTTGTTACCACACCTGAGACTCACACTGCATTCCATGGGCCATGTTAGCATGGCCCCATGCCATGCTATAACCTAAGTTATAGAATCCCAAGCATTCTATAGCTTAGCATGGCTTCCTGTCACACTCTGTTCACACTCCCAACACCCGGTGGAATCACTACTGAGCAAACTGGAACCCAACAACCAGATTTATGTGTTAAATACTCAATGTACAATACATCCACTCGGTTAACTTGCAACCAATTGGTAAGGATATAAACTGCCCACCCAGATAAGATACAGTTTGCTCATCTAGATACACGAAATCCTGTACACATCCACCCCTTAAGAAAAGTCATAACAACCTGTAAATGTGCAGAGAGAAATCTTAACATCTGCCTCCATGTTCTCTCAGCTGCTCTCTTCTCCAGTCTCCTCCTCTTCTAAAACTTTTCTCCTGCCCATCCTTCTTTCTTGTCCAATGACAGGCCTCACTCATTCTATCCTGTACCCACCTTCACCTACATAATGACATCAACCTACAGATACTCCTCTAATAAGAGTAATGATGTTAGAAATTACGAAAGCACAGCCACCATGAAAGGAATGAACCAGAGGATGCCAGGACCATCAGGACAATGAGGGGAACTTGCATGGAGAGAGCTTACTGTTCTTAAATTTGTCAACTTGAAACAAATGGACCAGTTCATGGAACTCTATAAACTACACACACTCAAACCAAGAAAAATTGAATAACTAGGCCTGGACTCTGACCTCATAGGTAGCAATGAATATCCTAGTAAGAGCACCAGTGGAAGGGGAAGCCCTGGGTCCTGCTAAGACTGAACCCCCAGTGAACTAGATTGTTGGGGGGAGGGCGGCAATGGGGGGAGGATGGGGAGGGGAACATCCAGAAAGAAGGGGAGGGGGAGGGATTAGGGGGATGTTTGCCCGGAAACCGGGAAAGGGAATAACACTCGAAATGTAAATAAGAAATACTCAAGTTAATTTAAAAAAAAAAAGAGTACGTGAGTTGGTACATGTGCTTTTACTGGGGCACCCTACTTCCCATTTGCATGGGGGTTAATATTAGTTTCACACATTTCTCATAGAGAATCGAAAGGGGTGGATGCTTCTTAACTTATTTCACGAGTCAATAATTACTCATTGCCCTAACTGGAAATTATTGCACCAACAGAGAAATGACTCCGTGGTCACTAATGAGCAGGGCTGACTGCACCATACATAGAGTGGAAACATAGAGTACACAACAGTAGAAACCAATGTTTCTATACTCGCCTGTGTCTTCTGAGAAAGATATTGCCAAGCCAGCATTCCTGTATCATTTGTACTTGCATCATTAATAGAACCTAAGCTTATGGCGTGACATTCTCTTTCCTGGCATACTAACTGTCCCCGCCAGCGGGGACCCAGTTATTCAGGGTCCCGAAGAGGCTTTCTACCTGTGGGCCAAAATGGGGGTGAAGAGAAGGAGACCAAGCAAAAGTTCTGTTGTCAAGGTCTCGTTTATTGGGATGAACATTGCAGCTTTTAAGGCTTTCAGGTAGGGGGAGTGACCTTTGTGAAATATGAAGGAGGGGGAGATGAGGGTATAGGCAGTGATAGCTGGAGGCAAAGAAGTCAGGCGATGAGGTCAGGTGGTGGAGACACTGGGTGTTGACTGAGGAGATAACTGGTATCTGCTCGAGCTGAGGCATCCCTTGAATGTTATACTCCTGTGCCATAAATTCATGGGAGAGGCTTTATCCAACAATCTTAAGATTTATGGCAGTCATCTTCGGGGTGAGTCTCTGTGGCCAAACAGCCCAGAGTCACTTTGAACCATGCAGTCAAAAAGCGGCTAGGCCCAAATCCAATATGGCTCCGTGCATCTCCCCCATTTTTCTTTTAAAAAAAAAACCATTAGGTGGAAGTAGTGGTCTGAGAGAGATCAGACATGCCTCACAGAGTGCCCAGCTCAGCCATGGCAAGCCACTCTTGCAGTTAGGACTGCACCCCAATGGCTAGGAATGAACTTATGCTGTAACACACCGTTCTGGGCTATACGTGTGTGTTATTGGGGGAGAAACTGGGCAGAGGAGCATTTGACCGGCCTGCACGTTTAAACGGGGTGTAGCCACCTCTGTCTTAGGATCGACCTCTCAAACCCCAGCCTTATCTGTCATAGGATCACCTTGTCGCCCCCAAGGTTCCTGTCTTAGATTGGTCAAGGGTCAGAGGAAGTTGCCCGTCCCTGAGGATAGCTACATCAGGTCATCTTCTCATTCCTCTCACTTGAGCCCAGGGGCGAAAGAGCAAAGGCCAGATGGCATTAATATAAGAGATTGTGGAAATTGAGCCTCTCCCGATAAGTTGTAGGCACCTCATCTTGTTCGTTGTCTCTCTGGTTCTCCTCAGCTGTTCCGGTCTCCAAGCGATGATAATGTACTGAAACAGAATTTCTAGGCAAAGCAGAATCTATTTGTGATTTAATAAAGCATGTAAGTCGTTGGAAGGCCCAAGGACCAAAGGAAATCAACAAAAGTAGGCCCACAAGGGGTCCCAAAATTGAGGGCAACAAGGTAGAGAGCCATGGGGATGTAGAAAACCAGTTTTGGTACCAAGACTCTTGTTGTTCTCTCTCTCTCCTTCGTTTTTCTAGGCTATCTCTCACCTTTTTTAGACTGTCTTCTACAAGTCCAGTCTTATCTACATAAACACAGCATTCCTCTTTTAAGGCTGCACAAAGTCCTCCTTGTTGTAGGAAGATTAAGTCTAGGCCTCTTCTATTTTGTAAGACTACTTCAGACAACGAGGCAACTGAGTCTTTTAAGTTAGCTAATCCATCTCTTAATTCAGCAATATCCTTATCTATGGCTTCACTAAGCTGGTTATAGTATTGATGGGAAGTAACGAGGGAAGCGATGCCAGTGCCTGCACCCGCGGCCCCTAGACCTAGGAGAACGGCGAGAGTGATGGCAGTTACTGGTTCTCTTTTTACCTTGTGAGGCATATCCGAGCCCTTTTCCCAGGATTTAAGAAAAGTCTCTGGCTCATGTATGCTGAGTCTGGGAAATAATTGAACCAGCACACAGTAATCTTTAGTCTTTAAAAATTGAGATGTTATAACATATGTGGTTAGACCAGTGGAACATGCTAGATAAGTATACTTGGGGGCTTGTAAATATGTATTTTGATTGTCAACGATTATGGTATGATTACATATTTCTAATAATTGTTTAGGGAGGAGCATGTTCTTCCCAAGGAGGCAGCTTCCTATCCCTGAGACTTCTGTGATAGTGAGTTCTATGGTGTTCCAAGAGAGACCACCAGTGTTATTAGTATATGTGATGTTGCCAAAAGTGGCTATACCCTCATAGAAAGGAGGGTTAGCTGAAAAACACATCCAGCATTCCTCATAAATAGAGGTATTTGTTTCCTGTTCATGATATACCAAGGCAAGAGCTGAGGCGTTAAGAACAGATAAAATCAGGGTTGTGGGGGACATTGGCCCAACAGATATGGTGGGCTGAAAAAGGGTAGTTGGAGGACTAGAGGTGTTAAAGGGGGGCTGAGTCACCACCCTGGGCGGCAAGGAACCCTGGCTATGCAATTGAGGGTTAGGCCCAATGGAGGCCTTATGTAAGTTGGGGGTGGTTTTAAATAATCTAATTTTGAAGGTTACTCCGGGGTCTCTATTGGCAACATACATCCGGAGACCCCACTCAAACCCCCTATGCCAGTTTTCTGGGGTGATCTTTTTCCCAGCATCAGTAAAAGTTATTGTAAGAGGGTTGCACCAGCCCTTGGAAGGCTCAGTGTTCCAGCATTCCTGGGTTAGAGTATTGTTTCTGTTAGAATTGTGCCACCCCTTTTTTACTGTGATATAATCCCAAGAGGAGGTAGGTTTCCAGTATGCGTCTCCTGTGGTTTCACACCCCCAGGAGGCACAATAGAATTGATCCCTGTATCCACACTTATAGTTTAGGGAGCGATCTCTGTGGGATCCGGGACAGACATAAAAGTCAGTTTCCCTAATGTTGGTGCATCAATGGACAGTGTCACAACCGACATATCTTTCATTAAAACTAGACCCATGAGGGGTTTCAATTAGGGGTAAGTATTTGTCTTCGAGGCCCCAGTAAGAATTTCCTCCTGCAGCTAGTTTACAAAAATCTGGAGTTAATTGTGGCCAGGTGGGGTTAGGGCCAGTGTGGGAGGTGGTAAAGGCGGTATCTCCAGCCTCATTTATAATTACCCAGGTGTAATTCCAAATCTGATAGGGGCTTGACGTTCCAGATGTCAGCACAATTAGAAAGAGAAGTTTCAGTAGAATCCAGTAGAGCTTCATTGCTCTGAAAAAGAAAACATGCATTTTTCTCAGGCGCCACCCTGGAATTTGTTATAAGGCTTTATCAATCTTGGAATTTGTTTGAAATTTATTGTAAAGCTTTATTAATCTTTCAGGGAGCCATCTGGCTCCCCCCTCTTTAGAGTTATAAATACAGGCGGACCCTTTTCCCCAGACTATCACAGGGTCAGGACCCTGCCACTGTCCAGTTAGGGGGTCCTTCCAAAGAACGTGAGCGTGATCCATCTTGGTTGAGGGGTGCCATAAGCGATCGGCGGCTGAACGCCCTTGATTATCCAAAGTTAAGAAATTCAAAACAAAAAGGGCATGGGATAATAAAAATTTTGCCTTTAAGAGAATAAAGAATTTCTTGGGCAGTAAGCTTTAACAGTGTATTCTTAAGGGTTTGATGTGCTCGTTCCACAATTCCTTGTCCCTGAGGGTTATAAGGTATGCCTGTAATATGTTTTATTTGAAATTGGGAGCAAAATTGTTTAAATTTATGACTAACATAGCCAGGCCCATTATCCGTTTTTAGCATTTTGGGTTGTCCCATAACAGAAAATGTGTAGAGCATATGAGCAATAACATCTTTTGTGGCCTCTCCTGTGTGTGCAGAGGCACATATGAACCCACTAAAGGTATCAATGGTAACATGTACAAATTTTAGTTTTCCAAAAGATGGGACATGGGTGACATCCATTTGCCATATTTCTCCCGGGATAAGGCCCCTGGGATTAACCCCAATGTGTGGCTCAGGAAGTAGGGTCAGGCAGTTTTTACAATTTTTGACAATTTGTCTGGCTTGTTCTCTAGTAATTTTGTACTTAAGCCGCAATGTTTGAGCATTAAGGTGATGGAGTGAATGTGCCATCTGTGCTTCTTGTAAGGAATCACTAAGAGAAGCAATCATTGTCAGTCTAGTGGCCCTGTCAGCTAAATCATTACCTTTGGTTAAAGGACCGGGCAGATTCGAGTGGGCTCTGATATGGCCCACAAAGAATGGGTTTGGCCGGGCCCTTATGTGTTTTGTATTTCTGAAAATAGTTTAAAGGTAGGTGTTGAGGGTTGTATAGTAGAGACAGTCTCCAAGACTCGGAGAGCTCTGACTACATAATGGCTATCAGAAAAAAGGTTAAATGATTGATTTATTAATTTAAATATTTCTAAAGCACTATAAAGTTCTACTAATTGGGCAGAAGCATATGGGGTATGGACAAAAAAAACTTGATCTTTAACAACAAAGGAGGCCTTTCCATTCTTAGATCCATCTATGAAGACAGTTAAGGCATTTGGTATAGGTTTCAGCTGTGTAACCTTTGGGAAGACAAAGGGGGTAACATGGAGGAACTGTAATAATTTATCTCCTGGTAAATGAGTATCAAATGTTCCCTGATAAATAGACAGCAGGACTGTCCAGTCATCATGTCTTTGATGCAGCCAAGCAAGCTGCTCCTGTGAATATGGAGAAACAATAATATCGGGATCGCAGCCAAAATGGCGAGTAGCCAGCTTAAGCCCCAAGAAAATGGTCTGGCAAATTAAGGAGGGATAAGTAGGAAGTATTTTAGGGGGGGTTGCGGGCAGGTAGATCCACATTAGTGGATGATTATCTTGCCATAGGAGGCCTGTGGGTGTAAACCTTGTAGCGAAAAGGATCAGATACAGTGTCTTGGAGGGGCTGAAATAACCTATGAATTGTTGGCTGATAGCCTGTTCAACCTTTAGTAGGGACTTTTCAGCCTCCGGAGTCAGAACCCTAATGGAATTAGGATCAGGGCTACCCTTCAGAATTGCAAATAGAGGTTTTAAATCACCGGTGGTTAGCTTAAGGTAAGGTCTAAGCCAATTAATATCACCCAAAAGTTTTTGAAAATCATTTAAGGTATGTAGCTGCGATCTTCTAATTGTTAGCTTTTGAGAATAAATGGATGTAGGTTCTAATTGGAATCCAAGAAACAAAAAGGGATATTGCATCTGAATTTTTTCAGGGGCAATGGTGAAACCCCTGTTTTGTAAGGCCAGAACAATAATTTGGGCTAGTTTTTGAGTTTCCTGTAAACAAGCAGAGGAAACCAAGATATCATCTATGTAATGAATGATGTAAGCAGAGGGGAAACGCAGCCTTATTGGATCTATAGTTTGGGCCACATACCTTTGACATAGGGTGGGGCTATTAGCCATCCCCTGTGGTAACACTCGCCACTGAAAGTGGGGATTAGGACCCACATGGTTAATGACAGGGATAGAAAAGGCAAAGCGGGCACAATCCTCCGGATGAAGGGGAATAGAAAAGAAACAATCTTTTATATCAATGACTATTTTATAAAAGTCTCTAGGAATAACTATTGGAGAAGGCAAGCCAGGTTGTAGGGCCCCCATAGGGACCATAGTTTTATTAACCTCTCTAAGGTCTTGTAACAATCTCCAAGAACCATTTTTCTTTTTTATGACAAAAATAGGGGTGTTCCAAGGCGAAGTGGACTGTTCAAGGTGCCCTTGTAATAATTGTTCCTGCACCAACTGTAGGGCCGCTTGAACATTTTCTTGAGGCATGGACCACTGATCGATCCAGACTGGATCATTTGACTTCCAAGATATTTTATCAGCCTGGAGTGCAGGAGGAACAGCGGTCTCTATGAAAAAAGGTCTGCTCCTAAACCTCCTCTATCTGTTTTGGGCGTGGGAGTCAAGGGTTCTGTGATTCCCTGTTCATTTCTACCTAATCCTTTTCCAGGGAGGAATCCTGTCCTTAACATTTGGTTAGTAACGACCTCATTGGGACTACACATCATCACCCCCATCTGGGAAAGAATATCCCTTCCCCAGAGGTTAACAGGGAGTCCAGAAACTACAAATGGCCTAACTGTGCCTGTATTATTCTCTTTATCTTTCCAGGTCAGGAGCTTTGAACTTTGGAGTGTATCCTGTATTTGACCTATCCCTTTTAAATGTGTGGCAGTAGCCTTAAAGGGGCCAGGTTGAGGGCCAGTGTCTAGAGGAGAGCACTGTTGTATCCGCCCCTGTATCTAAAAGGCCCTGAAATTGTTTGCCATCAAGCCAAAGAGACATCATGGGTCTTTCATCAGTTAATTTTTGCACCCAATAAACATCTGAAGAGCCAGGGGAGGAAGAACCACGCCCCTTTACTTTATGAGGGAACTGCCCCATGAAGGGAAGCGGTAAGGCCTGTGCAATGTGTTGTCCGGCTCTAAGCGTTAAGGGGCCCTGCGTGGCAGTGGCTAGAAATTTTATTTCTCCAGAATAATCAGCATCTATTACAGAGGGAAGGATGACAAGTCCTTGAAGAGCACTCGAGGCTCGCCCAATTATTAAGAAAAACATGGCAGGCGGCGGGGGCCCAACTTTCCAGATTCTATGATAACAGTCCCTTCCTCAGGGGTTATAATCCTGGTGGTGGAGGAACACAGGTCCACTCCTGCACTTCCTGCTGTTGCCCGGGATAAGTTGGCGTTGCAGGAGCTTGATGCTGCACTTGGGGGCGGGTGGTCACCCGTGGATAGGGGCCCCATTGTGGGGCCCCCCGCTCGTTTCCCTGGACCGCAGGGGGGGTTTGTTCACTAATGTCAGTCTTAGACTGACATTCCCTGGCCCAGTGACGGCCTTTCCTGCATCGGGGACAAACCCTCGGGGCAGTGGGCCATCCAGCAGGGCTGGGGGACTGGCTAGGTTTTGGGATGTTGCATTCTCTAGCAAAATGACCGGGTTGTCCACATTTGAAACATGTTCTGCCTCTAGGGTGACCAGAATCTCCAGCTCTTTGGAACACAGCCCCAATTGCCAGGCTGATAGATTTAGATACTTGGTGAGAAAAAGAGTCGACATCCTTGCAAAGTTTAACCATGCCTGGGATATCAAGGTCTTTGGTCTTGCCTGGAAGTGCGGCTCTACACGCTGAGTTAGCATTTTCGAGAGCAAGCTGTCTAACGAGAAGCCCTTCACTTTCATTTTGACCTAGGATTCTTTCAGCTGCTTCTTGTAGTCTCCCTACAAATTGAGCATAGGGCTCTTGTGCCCCCTGGATTATTTTAGTTAAGGGGGTGGTGAGCGCCCCTGTAGCGGGGACTGCTCTCCAAGCGGACAAAGCCGCCTGCGCCGTTTGTGCGAGTACGCCGGGAGACAGCCCCAGCTGTTTTTCCTCAGAGGCAAATGAGCCCCTCCCACATAGCTTATCTGCCGTCCAGGAAGCAGATTTACTTAAGGGATTGTTTCTGTTTCTAGCAGCAAGGCTCTCTGCTTTATCAATAAATTCAGATTTCCAAGTCAAATATTGTCCTCTAGTGAGGACAGATTGTACTACCTTGGTCCATTCACTAGGGGTCAAATACCCAGACCCCGAAAGTCCTTCTAGGATAGCCAAGGTAAAGGGGGCATTCATACCATAATTTTTAACAGCTGAATGTAATTCCTTTATGTGTTTGAGTTTAAGTTTCTTGTATACGGGACACGAGGTCCCACCCTCATCCTGATCAGGGCTTTCCGAATCTGAGGGTCCCTCCTCATAGTCATTTTCTTCTTCACTTTCTTGTTCCTCATTACGGTTACGATTAGTACTGTCTGGCTCGCGCTCGTCTCTGGCCAACCTATTTAGTGTTCTAGTACTGTTTAACTCAGACTCATCCCTGGCCTGTCTGGCGCGTGCCCTAGTCATAACTGGGAAAGTTAGTTTTGGTTGGGGTTTTCTACTGGCTTTAGCTGGCCCTTTTTGGGCATACTGTCCCTTAGTCATGGTCTCTTGTAAATCCTGGATTTCTAGTGTAAGATCCCCCAATTCTTGCTGTAGGTGTAAGATCTGTTTAAGCCTAGTAATTTGTGCTTGAAGTGCAGTCTTAGTCTGAGTCAGTTCCTCCACTACTGCGACCGGTAGAGGTGCAGGTGGGGCTGACGATATAGGGGGTAGATAAGGTGGGAGGCAGACAGGTCCAGACCTCCGAGTGAAGAAGATCTGAGTCTCCTGTGGCTCGGGACCATATCTCTCTTTCTCATACCTGGCAGCTTCCTCCTCTAATTCGGCCTTGGAGGCGGGATCTAGACTTGACTCAGAGCATTTGTTTTTCCCAGAAAATTCTTTAAGAGAAGGATAAATGGTCTTTGAATTTTTGGACATCTTGGGGTCTTCTAGAGAGCATAAGGCTTTGGATGAGGGATTTCCCTCACCCCCAGGCATATCAATAACAATGGAAGGGCAGGGAGAATGCGGCTCCCCGTTTTCTTTTTCATTGTTAGGTGAAGCCAGCCGGCCGGGAGGCTTGTAAGAAGTCCTCTGCGACAGCTAGGAGGCGGGCACTCTCGCCTCCTTCCTCAGCAACTATTATAATGTCTCTAATGATACCCCAGTAACTGGAAAAAGGCGCGGACACTGGGTCACTGGCTTTCAAAAGCCTATTAATCTCCTGACCAACCTTATTCCAAGTATGGGGGTGAATATCGGGGCCACTTAAAATTAACCAAGGACATTTTTCATCTATGAAACAAAAAAATTTGATTAAATCCTTTTTCTTAACTCTTATTCCTTTCTCCCTGAGTAAACGCTTGATTTCTCTTATGAAACAAGCCTCCTTAGACAATACCTTCCCCATGGCAATTAGACGACAATTATTCGACTGGTCCTTACCTCCCTCTCCAGCGACGCACGAGCTATACGGCCTGAAGAGTCCTCGATTCCCGCTGCAGCTCTCTTATCTCCGTCGTCCTGTAGTCGGCCTTGCTTCGGGGTCCCTGTTCGGGCGCCACTTGTCCCCGCCAGCGGGGACCCAGTTATTCAGGGTCCCGAAGAGGTTTTCTACCTGTGGGCCAAAATGGGGGTGAAGAGAAGAAGGAGACCAAGCAAAAGTTCTGTTGTCAAGGTCTCGTTTATTGGGATGAACATTGCAGCTTTTAAGGCTTTCAGGTAGGGGGAGTGACCTTTGTGAAATATGAAGGAGGGGGAGATGAGGGTATAGGCAGTGATAGCTGGAGGCAAAGAAGTCAGGCGATGAGGTCAGGTGGTGGAGACACTGGGTGTTGACTGAGGAGATAACTGGTATCTGCTCGAGCTGAGGCATCCCTTGAATGTTATACTCCTGTGCCATAAATTCATGGGAGAGGCTTTATCCAACAATCTTAAGATTTATGGCAGTCATCTTCGGGGTGAGTCTCTGTGGCCAAACAGCCCAGAGTCACTTTGAACCATGCAGTCAAAAAGCGGCTAGGCCCAAATCCAATATGGCTCCATGCAACTAACATTTACAAATGCTAATGTGAGCACCATACATGCCAGGCGCAACAGACACATCTGGTTTAGACTGAGGAATCATGTCTCTTTTTTTTTTTAAATTGCATATTTATGTATGTATTTAACTATCAATCCAGGTAAAATTTTATTTTACTCAGAAGAAACACCCGATGAATCCAAAGTCCTATTTTTAAAGCAAACATGAAAGTTTACATGTATAAATGCATGTTGTAGGAAAGTACGACTGAAGTCTGTCAACAGCCAGAAGCTACAATTGCCAGTAGAGTAAAGGCCAGGTACCTTCTTGGGAAGACGCATATAAAGGTAGATCTGTGTCATCAGATGGGGCATGGGCGTCTGACGAGAAAGGGCTCCGTGTTCGGATCAAGTGGCACGGCAGGATCTCATCCTGCTTTCTCATGCTCTGCCAACACAATAATTAGAACACTTCGCATATTAAAATTCTGCATTAAAGTTTAAATGACTTTGTGCTCATCCCTTTCAATGAACCTAGATTCATCTAGCTTCTAGTTCTGGCTCCGGAGACAGGGATTTCCAATTCAGTTGGATACATCTTGGCTGTGCTCCTTGTTAAGTCAAGAAACTAGTCTGCGTTTCATCTGCGCACCAACTTTTTTATGTTAACTTTGTGGAGAGCCATTTGGACCACACGAGTCTTAAAGTCTTATTCTTGCTTGCAGAAGGTGGCAGCTTAGTGGTGTTATTTATTGGTTTTCTTTCCCCCCACATTCACGACGGTAGACAGCCATCTCGGTGTCAGTGAGCCTCTTGCTAATTCTGAGGGATACCTGCTTGCTTCATAAGTATGTCTTCTCATTCAAGAGTTGGCAGTTAATACTGCTTAAACTTTAAGGGTCACATTATGGAAACGTGTCCAGGTTTACAAACATCGTGTATTGGAGTCAGGGTGCATAAAATAATAGAGTGTAGTAGGCCCAGTGATTTTGCTGGCTTGCGTGCGGCATGGAAAGGATTCCTACCGGCACCTTGGGAAAGTATACCCAAAGGTTTGTTATGTTTTGAGATTATAAATGGTAATGTTTATTCATAAATTTAAAAGAGCTGTCTTTCCCAAGTTTCAAATTTTAATGTAGCTCTATGTCATTTGATATCAATACACTCTCCCTTCCTTCCTTCTCCTTTGCATTCATAATGCATATCTTTGCCCTAGTTATTTTGGGTGTTTTATTCTTTTATTTTGGTAAAATATACACAGCATAAAATCTGTAAATCTTTACCATTTTTACGTGTGTACAGTTAAGTGGCAGGAAGTGTGTTCATAAGAAAGTCTTCGTTTTGAACCATCACAACTGTCACCTCTAGGGCTGTTTTTAATCTTGTGAAGCTGAGATTACACATTCATTAAATAATTAATGATAAATAATTTTTCTCTCCTCACAGGCTTGGGGAGCCACGATTTTCTTTTTCTTTTTGAGTTTATGATTTTGACTACTCTAAGCGCATCACATAATTAAGTACCGTATGTCTGACTGGTTTTGTATGCTTATTTCACTCAGCATAATGTCCTCAACATTAATTCAGGTTGAAGGAAATGTCACAATTTACTTTTGCAAACATCTTTTCTTCTTTCTTCCTTCCTTTCTTTCTTCCTTCCTTCCTTCCTTTCTTTCTTTCTTTCTTTCTTTCTTTCTTTCTTTCTTTCTTTCTTTCCTTCTTTCTTCCTTCCTTTCTTTCTTTCTTTCTTTCTTTCTTTCTTTCTTGTCTCTTTTCTTTTTTCTTTCTTTCTTTTTCTTTTCTTTTTTATGAGACAGTTTCTTCTATGCAATCAGGCCTGTTTTTATACTTACTACAAAGCCCAGGCTGGACAGGAAGTCATCCTCCTCCTGGCTGAGTCTCTGAGTTGCTATTATTGGGTTGTTCTCACACACCTAGAATCTCCAGGATTTTTTCTGTCTAAAATGTTGAATAATATCCATTGTATTACCAGCTTTGTGTTGCTGATCTGCTTACCCACTCACTGAAACCTGGGATATTGCAGGTAATGATGCTCTAACATATGATAGGCATAAGTCACCTACTTATTGTTCTTATTTTACTTCTTTTAGCTCTTTTGTGTTTCAGTATTTTGGTTTTTTTTCATTAACCTCCAATTGATCACTTGGGAAAACCAGTGATCTTTCTAGCTGTGGTATATAACCTTGGTTGTCTTCTCAGTGGAATCAACACAGGAATAGACTGCTGGAACATTCTTCTAGGTGTGCCTGAGAGGGTGTTTCTAGAGAGGCCTGGTAAGTGGCTCAGTGAACCGAGTGGGGACACATTGCAATGATTAATCTTGATCTGGATTAGACTGAGATACACACTGGTAACTGGTCAAGCACACCCTCTGGCTGTGTCTGTGAAGATTTGCCTAGAGAAGTCTCAGACCTAATCAATGCCTTAATCCCTTGATAAGTTCAAAACTTGAATAGGATCTTAGAAAACAGGGGCATAGGAGGGAATCAGGAAGTAAGACCTTTTTGGAGGAAACATGTTCCTTCAGGATGCACTGCTGAAGAGTCTAGCTCTGTCCATTTTACCTTGTTACTCTGTTTTTCAGACCCTTGGAAGTGAGCAGTCTCCATTACATTTTCTCTTGAAGCCAAAGCAATGGGTTCAGCAAACCTTGGCTCAAAATCTCTGAAACTTTGAGTCAAAACATTTCCCTCACTTACTCTTACAGTGATGAAGCGTCTAACCAATATCGCTATCCTTGAATGTAAATGGCACAATCCAGGAGCTGGGGCTGCACGTGACACAGAAGCCACAAACACACAAGTTAGTCTCTTCGTCTGAGCTGGTGGAATTTTCCCTGAAGCTATCACTCAGGGCTGTCAGACTATTTAGTCTTTAGTCATTAGAAGTGGACTTGCACCAGCGACTCTCCGGGCAGCTTCCAGGCAATTTCTAGCCTCGTGGACTGGTTGCAGGTAGCAATTGTGAGATGGTTATCCTCGGAAGCTTTATAGCATCCGATAACCCTCTTTACTAATTGGGTATTTGTTCGATTGAGATGTTGCTCTGTGGAAACTTGAGTGATGCACCAGTTTTCTGTAATTATATCCTCTTTATTTTTCGAGGCCACATTTCATCATGTTTGAATAGGTTGAACTCAAACTTTGGGCTCAGCCTCACAAACAGCCAAACTAAAGCTATGTATAACCACCACTCTGCCCCGCCCCTTGAAACAGGATCTCTCTGTGAAGCCCTGGCTGTCCTAGAATTCACTCTGTAGACTCATCTGTCCAAATCACTGAGATCCACCAGCCTTTGCCTCCTGAATGCGGGGGATTGAAAGTGAACCACTATGCCTGGTTCCTGGCTATCTTTTAATTCTTAATTTTACCCACCCCATTCCTCAGAGACCTTAACTCTATTACATACGTGTAACTGGAGTAACCAAGACTTTCTTTACGTGTTTATATTAAAGCTATACTTGTTTCCATGGAAATGTCTCCTGCATTTTCCCTGCTGCACTGGGAGAAGTGTGTCTCCTCCCATGTAAACTTCTTAACCTCTTTGTGACTCTTAGGCAATGCCTCAGACCACAGCGCTTACCAGGTCCTCTGAATTTCCCTTTCCTGATAAAATTTCTTTGTATCTAGGCCATTCCTACCCTTGCCTGTATCACTTGACAACAGATACAGGGTTACCTTTCTCTGCTGCTGGTTTCCAGCGCTCCACACCAGTAGGTGGTTTTTCTTTAAATCAGGATAGTTATGCACACTAGCATTATTTTCATTTCTTAGTATCTATCAATGGCTTTTTGGAATATCCTTCAGGATAATATCTAATATACTATGCACATTGCCTTTACTTACCTTCTTATTTTCTCCCTGTGTACTTCCTTACTGATTTTATAGGTGAAATTATGGCCTTAAAATTCCCAATTGGGTAACAGTTGAGTAAACAGATGGATTCCTGGGTCATGGAATCTGGTTTACATTTGTGCATCAAGGTGTAATTTTTTTTCTTTTCTTTTTTTTTTCATTTTTTTTATTAACTTGAGTATTTCTTATATACATTTCGAGTGTTATTCCCTTTCCCGGTATCCGGGCAAACATCCCCCTCCTCCTTCCCCTTCCTTATGGGTGTTCCCCTCTCAACCCTCCCCCCATTGCCGCCCTCCCCCCACCAGTCTAGTTCACTGGGGGTTCAGTCTTAGCAGGACCCAGGGCTTCCCCTTCCACTGGTGCTCTTACTAGGATATTCATTGCTACCTATGAGGTCAGACTCCAGGGTCAGTCCATGTATAGTCTTTAGGTAGTGGCTTAGTCCCTGGAAGCTCTGGTTGCTTGGCATTGTTGTATATATGGGGTCTCAAGCCCCTTCAAGCTCTTCCAGTTCTTTCTCTGATTCCTTCAACGGGGGTCCTATTCTCAGTTCAGTGGTTTGCTGCTGGCATTCGCCTCTGTATTTGCAGTATTCTGGCTGTGTCTCTCAGGAGCGATCTACATCCGGCTCCTGTCGGTCTGCACTTCTTTGCTTCATCCATCTTGTATAATTGGGTGGCTATATGTGTATGGGCCACATGTGGGGCAGGCTCTGAATGGGTGTTCCTTCAGTCTCTGTTTTAATCTTTGCCTCTCTCTTCCCTGCCAAGGGTATTCTTGTTCCCCTTTTAAAGAAGGAGTGAAGCATTCATACTTTGATCATCCGTCTTGAGTTTCATTTGTTCTAGGCATCTAGGGTAATTCAAGCATTTGGGCTAATAGCCACTTATCAATGAGTGCATACCATGTATGTCTTTCTGTGATTGGGTTAGCTCACTCAGGATGATATTTTCCAGTTCCAACCATTTGCCTACGAATTTCATAAAGTCGTTGTTTTGATAGCTGAGTAATATTCCATTGTGTAGATGTACCACATTTTCTGTATCCATTCCTCTGTTGAAGGGCATCTGGGTTCTTTCCAGCTTCTGGCTATTATAAATAAGGCTGCAATGAACATAGTGGAGCACGTGTCTTTTTTATATGTTGGGGCATCTTTTGGGTATATGCCCAAGAGAGGTATAGCTGGATCCTCAGGCAGTTCAATGTCCAATTTTCTGAGGAACCTCCAGACTGATTTCCAGAATGGTTGTACCAGTTTGCAATCCCACCAACAATGGAGGAGTGTTCCTCTTTCTCCACATCCTCGCCAGCATCTGTTGTCCCCTGAGTTTTTGATCTTAGCCATTCTCACTGGTGTGAGGTGAAATCTCAGGGTTGTTTTGATTTGCATTTCCCTTATGACTAAAGATGTTGAACATTTCTTTTGGTGTTTCTCAGCCATTCGGCATTCCTCAGCTGTGAATTCTTTGTTTAGCTCTGAACCCCATTTTTTAATAGGGTTATTTGTTTCCCTGCGGTCTAACTTCTTAAGTTCTTTGTATATTTTGGATATAAGGCCTCTATCTGTTGTAGGATTGGTAAAGATCTTTTCCCAATCTGTTGGTTGCTGTTTTGTCCTAACCACAGTGTCCTTTGCCTTACAGAAGCTTTGCAGTTTTATGAGATCCCATTTGTCGATTCTTGATCTTAGAGCGTAAGCCATTGGTGTTTTGTTTAGGAAATTTTTTCCAGTGCCCATGTGTTCCAGATGCTTCCCTAGCTTTTCTTCTATTAGTTTGAGTGTGTCTGGTTTGATGTGGAGGTCCTTGATCCACTTGGACTTAAGCATTGTACAGGGTGATAAGCATGGATCGATCTGCATTCTTCTACATGTTGACCTCCAGTTGAACCAGCACCATTTGCTGAAAATGCTATCTTTTTTCCATTTGATGGTTTTGGCTCCTTTGTCAAAAATCAAGTGACCATAGGTATGTGGGTTCATTTCTGGGTCTTCAATTCTATTCCATTGGTCTATCTGTCTGTCTCTGTACCAATACCATGCAGTTTTTATCACTATTGCTCTGTAATACTGCTTGAGTTCAGGGATAGTGATTCCCCCTGAAGTCCTTTTATTGTTGAGGATAGCTTTAGCTATCCTGGGTTTTTTGTTATTCCAGATGAATTTGCAAATTGTTCTGTCTAACTCTTTGAAGAATTGGATTGGTATTTTGATGGGGATTGCATTGAATCTGTAGATTGCTTTTGGTAAAATGGCCATTTTTACTATATTAATCCTGCCAATCCATGAGCATGGGAGATCTTTCCATCTTCTGAGGTCTTCTTCAATTTCCTTCTTCAGTGTCTTGAAGTTCTTATTGTACAGATCTTTTACTTGCTTTGTTAAAGTCACACCGAGGTACTTTATATTATTTGGGACTATTATGAAGGGTGTCGTTTCCCTAGTTTCTTTCTCGTCTTGTTTCTCTTTTGTGTAGAGGAAGGCAACTGATTTATTTGAGTTAATTTTATACCCAGTCACTTTGCTGAAGTTGTTTATCAGCTTTAGTAGTTCTCTGGTGGAACTTTTGGGATCACTTAAATATACTATCCTATCATCTGCAAATAGTGATATTTTGACCTCTTCTTTTCCGATCTGTATCCCCTTGACCTCCTTTTGTTGTCTGATTGCTCTGGCTAGAACTTCAAGAACTATATTGAATACGTAGGGAGAGAGTGGGCAGCCTTGTCTAGTCCCTGATTTTAGTGGGATTGCTTCAAGTTTCTCTCCATTTAGTTTAATGTTAGCAACTAGTTTGCTGTATATGGCTTTTACTATGTTTAGGTATGGGCCTTGAATTCCTATTCTTTCCAGGACTTTTATCATGAAGGGGTGTTGAATTTTGTCAAATACTTTCTCAGCGTCTAATGAAATGATCATGTGGTTTTGTTCTTTCAGTTTGTTTATATAATGGATCACGTTGATGGTTTTCCGTATATTAAACCATCCCTGCATGCCTGGGATGAAGCCTACTTGGTCATGGTGGATGATTGTTTTGATGTGCTCTTGGATTCGGTTTGCCAGAATTTTGTTGAGTATTTTTGCGTCGATATTCATAAGGGAAATTGGTCTGAAGTTCTCTTTCTTTGTTGTGTCTTTGTGTGGTTCAGGTATAAGAGTAATTGTGGCTTCATAGAAGGTATTCGGTAGTGATCCATCTGTTTCAATTTTGTGGAATAGTTTGGATAATATTGGTATGAGGTCTTCTATGAAGCTTTGATAGAATTCTGCACTAAACCCATCTGGACCTGGGCTCTTTTTGGTTGGGAGAATTTAATGACTGCTTCTATTTCCTTAGGAGTTATGGGGTTGTTTAACTGGTTTATCTGTTCCTGATTTAACTTCGTTACCTGGTATCTGTCTAGGAAATTGTTCATTTCCTGAAGATTTTCAAGTTTTGTTGAATATAGTTTTTTATAGTAAGATCTGATGATTTTTTGAACTTCCTCTGAATCTGTTGTTATGTCTCCCTTTTCATTTCTGATTTTGTTAATTTGGACGCACTCTCTGTGTCCTCTCATTAGTCTGGCTAAGGGTTTATCTATCTTGTTGATTTTCTCAAAAAACCAACTTTTGGTTCTGTTGACTCTTTCTATGGTCCTTTTTGTTTCTACTTGGTTGATTTCAGCTCTGAGTTTGATTATTTCCTGCCTTCTACTCCTCCTGGGTGTATTTGCTTCTTTTTGTTCTAGAGCTTTTAGGTGTGCTGTCAAGCTGCTGACATATGTTCTTTCCTGTTTCTTTCTGCAGGCACTCAGCGCTATGAGTTTTCCTCTTAGCACAGCTTTCATTGTGTCCCATAAGTTTGGTATGTTGTACTTTCATTTTCATTAAATTCTAAAAAGTTTTTAATTTCTTTCTTTATTTCTTCCTTGACCAGGTTATCATTGAGTAGAGCAGTGTTCAATTTCCAAGTATATGTGGGCATTCTTCCTTGATTGTTATTGAAGACCAGTTTTAGGCTGTGATGGTCCGATAGCACGCATGGGATTATTTCTATCTTTCTGTACCTGTTGAGGCCCGTTTTTTGACCAATTATATGGTCAATTTTGGAGAAAGTACCATGAGGAGCTGAGAAGAAGGTATATCCTTTTGCTTTAGGATAGAATGTTCTATAAATATCCGTTAAGTCCATTTGGCTCATGACTTCTCTTAGTCTGTCTACATCTCTGTTTAATTTCTGTTTCCATGATCTGTCCATTGATGAGAGTGGGGTGTTGAAATCTCCCACTAATATTGTGTGAGGTGCAATGTGTGTTTTGAGCTTTAGTAAGGTTTCTTTTACATATGTAGGTGCCCTTGTATTTGGGGCATAGATATTTAGGATTGAGAGTTCATCTTGGTGGATTTTTCCTTTGATGAATATGAAGTGTCCTTCCTTATCTTTTTTGATGAGTTTTAGTTGAAAATTGATTTTATTTGATATTAGAATGGCTACTCCAGCTTGCTTCTTCTGACCATTTGCTTGGAAAATTGTTTTCCAGCCTTTCACTCTGAGGTAATGTCTGTCTTTGTCTCTGAGGTGTGTTTCCTGTAGGCAGCAGAATGCAGGGTCCTCGTTGTGTATCCAGTTTGTTAATCTATGTCTTTTTATTGGGGAGTTGAGGCCATTGATGTTGAGAGATATTAAGGAATAGTGATTATTGCTTCCTGTTATATTCATATTTGGATGTGAGGTTATGTTTGTGTGCTTTCATTCTCTTTGTTTTGTTGCCAAGACGATTAGTTTCTTGCTTCTTCTAGGGTATAGCTTGCCTCCTTATGTTGGGCTTTACCATTTATTATCCTTTGTAGTGCTGGATTTGTAGAAAGATATTGTGTAAATTTGGTTTTGTAATGGAATATCTTGGTTTCTCTATCTATGTTAATTGAGAGTTTTGCAGGATACAGTAACCTGGGCTGGCATTTGTGTTCTCTTAGGGTCTGTATGACATCAGTCCAGGATCTTCTGGCCTTCATAGTTTCTGGCGAGAAGTCTGGTGTGATTCTGATTGGTCTGCCTTTATATGTTACTTGACCTTTTTCCCTTACTGCTTTTAATATTCTTTCTTTATTTTGTGCGTTTGGTGTTTTGACTATTATGTGATGGGAGGTGTTTCTTTTCTGGTCCAATCTATTTGGAGTTCTTTAGGCTTCTTGTATGCCTATGGGTATCTCTTTTTTTAGGTTAGGGAAGTTTTCTTCTATGATTTTGTTGAAGATATTTACTGTTCCTTTGAGCTGGGCGTCTTCACTCTCTTCTATACTTATTATCCTTAGGTTTGATTTCTCATTGAGTCCTGGATTTCCTGTATGTTTTGGACCAGTAGCTTTTTCCACTTTACATTATCTTTGACAGTTGAGTCAATGATTTCTATGGAATCTTCTGCTCCTGAGATTTTCTCTTCCGTCTCTTGTATTCTGTTGGTGAAGCTTGTATCTACAGCTCCTTGTCTCTTCTTTTGGTTTTCTATATCCAGGGTTGTTTCCATCTGTTCTTTCTTGATTGCTTCTATTTCCATTTTTAATTCCTTCAACTGTTTGATTGTGTTTTCCTGGAATTCTTTCAGAGATTTTTGCGATTCTTTCAGGGACTTTTGCGATTCCTCTCTGTAGGCTTCTACTTGTTTATTAATGTTTTCCTGTGTTTCCCTAAGGGAGTTCTTCATGTCTTTCTTGAAGTCCTCCAGCATCATGATCAAATATGATTTTGAAACTAGATCTTGCTTTTCTGGTGTGTTTGGATATTCCATGTTTATTTTGGTGGGAGAATTGGGCTCCGATGATGCCATGTATTCTTGGTTTCTGTTGCTTGGGTTCCTGTGCTTGCCTCTCGCCATCAGATTATCTCTAGTGTTACTTTGTTCTGCTATTTCTGACAGTGGCTAGACTGTCCTATAAGCCTGTGTGTCAGGAGTGCTGTTGACCTGTTTTCCTCTCTTTCAGTCAGTTATGGGGACAGAGTGTTCTGCTTTCGGGCATGTAGTTTTTTCTCTCTACAGGTCTTCAGCTGTTCCTGTGGGCCTGTGTCTTGAGTTCACCAGGCAGCTTTCTTGCAGCAGAAAAGTTGGTCTTACCTGTGGTCCCGAGGCTCAAGTTCGCTCGTGGGGTGCTGCCCACGGGCTCTCTGCAGCGGCCGCAACCAGGAAGATATGCGCCGCCCCTTCCGGGAGCTTCAGTGCACCAGGGTTCCAGATGGCCTTTGGTGTTTTCCTCTGGCGCCTGAGATGTGTGTGCAGAGAGCAGTCTCTTCTGGTTTCCCAGGCTTGTCCGCCTCTCTGAAGTTTTAGCTCTCCCTCCCACGGGATTTGAGTGCAGAGAACTGTTTATCTGGTCTGTTTCTTTCAGGTTCCGGTGGTGTCTCAGGCAGGGGTCCTGCCGCTCCTAGGCCCTCCCCCACGGGAGCCCAGAGGCCTTATACAGTTTCCTCTTGGGCCAGGGATGTGGGCAGGGGTGGGCAGTGTTGGTGGTCTCTTCCGCTCTGCAGCCTCAGGAGTGCCCACCTGACCAGGCGGTGAGGTCTCTTTCCCACGGGGTCTGGAAGGAGAGAGCTGCTGCGGGCCGGGATCCGCGGGTGTGGGACTTCCGGTAAACACAGGACGTGCCTGGTCCTAGAGGAATTCTGCCTCTGTGTGTCCAGATTTCACCAGTCAGCTTTCTTGCAGCAGACAAGTTGGTCTTACCTGTGGTCCCCAGGCTCAAGTTTGCTCGCGGGGTGCTGCCCACAGGCTCTCTGCGGCGGCAGCAACCAGGAAGACCAAGGTGTAATTTTTAACATGAGCCACCTATAGAAAAGTCTTCTGTGTTTCATGATTAAATCATTTTTTTTCTTTTCTTTAGAAACAGGAAATCAGTCGGATAACGAGTATACTCCCAGCAACATGTTAAGATTTCTTTGTTAACCACATTTGGTAAACCAAATGTCAAGAAGCAGAGGACATCCACTGACAAGATGAACCACGAATTTCACAAAGACTTTGAAGTTATTTGTAAGCACTGTACAAACGGATTCCCCTTCTCATCCTAGATGTTACAAGCCACAAGTAAATGTTATGTATTCGTTGCAATTAATCTTTATTAATTTAATTTTAAATTTAATAGTACATTTATTGCTCTTGTAATTTTGAGTTAATTACAAGGCTAGGTGATTCAACTTTTTTCTTTTATTAAATATTTTCTTTATTTACATTTCAAATGTTATCCCCTTTCCCAATTTCCACTCCAGAAAATCCCTATCCTTCCCCCTACCCCCTGCCTTCATCAAGGTGTTCCCCTACCCGAGCAACCATTCCCTACCACCTCCCTGCCCTGGCATTCACCTACACTGTGGCATCTAGCCTTCACAGGATCAAGGGACTCTTTTCCCACTGATGACCAACAAGGCCCATCCTCTGCTACATATGAGGCTAGAGCCATGGGTTGCTCCATGTGTAATTTTTGGTTGGTGGTTTAGTCCCTGGGAGCTCTGAGATGTGTGGTTGATTGATATTGTTGTTCTTCCTATGGGTTGCAAATCCCCTCAGCAACCTCAGTCCTTTGTCGAACTCTTCCATTGGGGACCTCGTTTTCAGTCCAATGGTTAGGTGAGAGCATCACCCGCCTCTGTATTTTCAGGCTCTGGCAGAGCCTTTCGGGAGACAGCTATATCAGGCTCCTGTCAGCATATACTTCTTGTCATCACCAATCATGACTAGGTTTGGTGACTGCATGTGGGATGGATCTCCATGTGTGGCAGTCTCTGGATGGCCTTTCCTTCAGTCTCTGCTTCACTTTGTCTTCGTATTTCCTCCTGGGAGTATTTTGTCCCCCCTTCTAAGAAGAACTGAAGCATGCACACTTTTGTCTTTCTTCTTCTTGAACTTCATGTGGTCTCTAAATTGTGTTTTGGGTATTCTGAGCTTTTGGGCTAACATCCACTTACCAGTGAGTACATACCATGTGTGTTCTTTTGTGATTGGGTTACTTCACTCAGGATGATATTTTCTAGTTTCATCCACTTTCCTAAGAATTTCACGAAGTCACTGATTTTAATAGCTGAGTAGTACTCCATTGTATAAATGGACCACACTTTCTGTATCCACTTCTCTGTTGAAGGACATCTGGTTCTTTCTAGCTTCTGGCTATTATAAATAAGGCTGCTATGAACATAGTGGAGCATGTGTCCTTGTTATATGTTGGAGCACCTTTCAGGTATATTCCCAGGAGTAGTAGAGTTGGGACCTCAGGTAGTACTATGTCTAATTTTCTGAGGAACCTCCAGACTTATTTCCAGAGTGGTTGTATCAGCTTGCAATCCCACCAACAATGGAAGAGTGTTCTACTTTCTCCACATCCCCAACAGCATCTGCTGTCACTTCAGGTGTGTGTGTGTGTGTGTGTGTGTGTGTGTGTGTGTGTGTGTGTGTGTTCTTTTAAGCCATTCTGACTGGTATGAAGTAGAACCTCAGGGTTGTTTTGATTTGCATTTCCCTAATGAGTAAGGATGTTGAACATTTCTTTAGGTACTTCTCAGCCATTCTATATTCCTCAGTTGAGAATTCTTTGCTTAGCTCTGTACCTCATTTTTAAAATATGGTTATTTAATTCTCTGGAGTCTAACTTCTTGAGTTCTTTGTATATTTTGGATATTAGCCCTCTATCAGATGTAGGATTGGTAAAGATCTTTTCCCAATCTATTGGTTGCTGTTTTCTCCGGTTGACAGTGTCCTTTGCCTTACAGAAGCTTTGTAGTTTTCTGTCGATTCTCGATCTTAGAGCATAAGCCATTGATGTTCAGGAAATTTCCCCTGTGTCCGTGTGTTCAAGGCACTTTCTCCACTTTCTCTTCTATTAGTTTCAGTGTGGCTGGTTTATATGGAAGTCTTTGATCCACTTGGAGTTCAGCTTTGTACAAGGCAATAAGAATGGATCTATTTGCATTCTTCTACATGCTGATCACCAGTTGAACCAGCAGCATTTGTTGAAAATGTTGTCTTTTTTCCACTGGATGGTTTTAGCTCCTTTGTGAAAAATCAAGTGAACATAGGTGTGTGGGTTCATTTCTGTATCTTCAATTCTATTCCATTGATCTGCCTACCTGTCTCTATACCAACACCATATGTTTTTTTTTTTTTAAAAACTATTGCTATGTAATACAGTTTGAGGTCAGGGATGATAATTCTCCCAGAAGTTCTTTTATTGTTGAGGATAGTTTTTGCTGTCCTGAGTTTTTTGTTATTCTAAATGAATTTGCAAATTGACCATTCTAAATCCGTGAAGAATTGAGTTGGAATTTTGATGGGAGTTGCATTGAATCTGTAGATTGCTTTTGGCAAAATGGCCATTTTTACTATATTAATCCTGACAATCCATCTTCTGAGACAGCAAGAACAGATAACAATCCATCTTCTGAGATATTCTTTGATTTCTTTCTTCAGAGACTTGTAGTTCTTGTCATACAGATCTTTCACTTGCTTGGTTAGAGACACAACAAGGTATTTTATATTACTTGTGACTATTGTGAAAGTGTTGTTTCCCTAATTTCTTTCTCAGCCTGTTTTTCCTTTGAATAGAGGAAGGCTACTGATTTGTTTGAGTTAATTTTATATCTAGCTACTTTGCTGAAGTTGTTTATCAGGTTTAGGAGTTCTCTGGTGGAATCATGAGATGTGATTTTTAAATCCAAATCTTGCTTTTCAGGTGTGATGGGGTAGCCAGGATTTCTGTGGTGGGAGAATGGGTTCTGATGATGCCAAGTAGTCTTGGCTTCTGTTACTTATATTCTTGTGTTTTTCTCTTGCCATCTGGTTACTTCTAGTTATCTGTTCTTGCTGTCTCTGACTGTAGCCTGTCCATTCTCTGATCCTGGTTTTGTTAGAACTTCTCAGAATACAGCTGTCTCTGTGATCTTATGATTCTGTGAGTCTGTGATTCTGTAATCCTGAGAGTGTTAGAGCACCTGGGAGTCCGGTTTCCTCTGGGTGTTATGGTGCTTGGTGAGGAGACAGTACCCAATGTCTGCTCAAGGCACTGGTTCATACTGGAAGGGACTCATACTTCTGACCGAATTGGGGTTCCTGAATCCCTGGATCCTAGGGAACCTAGTTACTCTGGATGTTGGTTTGGGTGTTGGGGCAAATGTGGCCTCTCCTGTGGTCCTGGATGTTTGAGAGCACCTGGGTTTCAGGCTCCCTTTGGGTGTTGTAGGACTGGGTGAAGAGCCAGTGCCCAAGTACTGCTAGGGCACTGGTTCAGAATGGAAGGGCTCTTTTCTTTCTTTCTTTTTTTTTTAACATTTTATTTCTATGAGTACATCAGTACATCATAGCCATCTTCAGACATACTGCAATAGGGGATCAGATTCCACTCCATATGGTCGTGAGCCACCGTCAGGTTGCTGGGAATTGAACTCAGGACCTCTGGAAGAGTAATCAGTGTTCATAACCACTGGAGCCAATATCCGGCCCTTAGGTGATTTATTTTTACATAATAATTGGTATGTATTTTTATTGAGAATAGTTTACATGTAATATATTCTGATTACAGTTTCCCCTTCCCCAGCTCCTCTCTGATTTTCTTCACTTCTCGCCCACCTAAATCCATCTTTTCCTCTCATTAGAAAACAGGTATCTATAAATAATAATAATAACACTAATAATACTAAAACAAACCAGAATAGGATCAAACAAACAAACAAATACCGAAGAAACAGGACCAGAGATTAGAGATACGTGTTCATCTCATTTCCAGTGTGGTTTGCGATCTCTGTCACATATGCCACTTTTAATAAAATGCAATTCATTTTCTATAAAGAGATTTCCATTTGAGATATCACTATGTGAAAAAGACATTTTCATCCAAAAAGCTCATAACATTAGCCTGACAGAACTTTAAAAATTTTAAAGCTCCTTTAAAAATTCTTTATCACACACTATATTCAGATGCTGATTACCTGAGCAGTCCTGCAGTTCCACACCTGAAAACTGAGTTAAATTCTTAACAGACATCAATCTTTGTATTCTCTTTTTTTTTAATCAGTCAATAGTTTAACATAATTGTCATGCTTGTTGCCAAAGCCAAAAAGCCAATAGACAACAGAAGAAAATCCATCTATTATCAGCTTTCTGTAGATGTTATTTTTCATGTAAAGTCCTTTTTAATAAACAGATGATGCCTGTGATGAACCTGAACAGTTATCGGTGCTAATATCACATTATATTATAAAATATTGAAGGAATGTAGGTAAATCCTCCACCAAATTAAGTAAATGTCCCTAGAAGTGGCAGGGAACCTTACCCCTGATATTTCAATGTCATGGCTGTCTCCCCAAGACTTGACCCCATCCAATACCAGTAGACCTGCTAACATGGAAAGGGAGTAATGACATAGTGTCCCACCGATAGACACAGCTAAGGAACCCTGAGAGCAGGACAACACTCTTCTTCAGGGATTAAAAAATAAGTGTGTGGTCCAGGCATCTGACAGTACATTTCTTTCTAGTTCCAAAGTAACTCTGATAACTTATTCAGGGAGATAAATTTGAAATGTATTTGAGTACCGGGGATATGTTGGCTTTGCTGCCATGCTGGTTGCCCAGTGATTTCTCACCATGGCAGTGTGTGTGTGTGTGTGTGTGTGTGTGTGTGTGTGTGTGTGTGTGTGTGTGGTTGAGGGGGGGCAGAATAATGACAACGGGACTGACCAAACATTCAAGTTATACAGAAAAGCACAGGATAAGGTGGGCCCTCAGGATGCTGAAGGCCTTGTATTTGTCTGCTCCTTTTAGCCTTGAGTCTTTCATATAACATATGAAGGTTTTCATTACAAATGGACAAATCCAGGAGGGCATTGCACTGTTTAAATATGCATTTTTAAAAGTTTCTTTTTCTGCTTACTCAGACATGCTCTTATTGGAGCTAAGACCTTTGGCCATGATATTTCTTCCTCCACTTTGATTGCTATTTTTGCTGTCTTTCTGCCACCTCTTTCCGTCCATCTTCTCTTCCTATTTTATTTGGGATTCTCCAGACTATAGACGAGATGATTTTACCTTTGCCTTTTTCCTTGTTGTAATCTCCAGCCTAGATCTGAGCTGGGTTAATATTGCTATTTTCTCTGACTCTTCCCTTGCTAGTCTCAAAGACTATGGGGCTGAGTGAATGATGGCTGGAGGATGGGGAGGGGTCTGTACTCTGGCCAGCTGCTGCTACTTGTTTTCCTGATGAAGTCCTTTAGAATTAAAGATCACTTTCAAGTACCCTCCTAGTTCCCAGGAGCCACACAGCCAATTCCACACCAAGGAAAATGAACCACTGTCCTGATGGCAATACCTTCAGATGTGTGTGGAGACTCATTTTTATTTTGTTGTTTGTTTTCCCTGTCCTCACTGTCATTTGGCTGCATGTTATGGGGAGCGCACTGCTGCGCCGGCTTCCCTATGCCAGCGCAGGTTAAATGATTTCATCTTCTCTTATGCTTTCATCAGAGGCGTTGGGAGCCATGAAATTTGTCAGTTTCTCAGGAACAAATATAATGCAAATTTCTGGTACCCCAGTGGAGTAAATGACATGTTTGGAAAGAGATTCCTATAGACCTGCCTGATTTTCATCTCTCTTCCAAGAGTTTAGAATGTATTAATTCCATTAGAATATATTATCCGCACACCACAAGCTAGACTGACAAAACATGAAGAGAAATTTAAAATAAATGGTTACATTGAAAGCTAAGGTTGATATCTTAAAGCACGGGACCCAGTAGTTACTGAATACAGTTAAACATGCACACATCATTCTTTCTGGGGCAGTGGCTTAATTTATAAGGATTACACAAAGCTCCTTCTCATACATCTTTTTAAAATAGTTAAACCTTTGTGTTGTTACTTAGAAAAAGCATATCTAGTTCTTTCTAAAAGAACAAATAAGCAAGTGGATAGTTTACAGAAAATTAAAATTTTCTCATTATACAAAGGGGAAAAATAAAGACCTTAAACAAATAACATGTAACTCTTGAAATTAAGTTTGTCCATTAAAATGATGATATTTAGTGACCACTGACCAAGACAGCCTTAACCTCGCTCTCGCTGACTATTCATTAAACAGACTTCTTCCCAACTACAGGAGCTTTATTTTAAAAAATTGCCAATCTAAATGATTTCTCTATCCTTTGACATTCAAGTAATTTGTTCAATTGATGGATTTTACTCTATCTAAAGACTGAAATTATCCAGTGACAGATTGCTGTATTGTTGAAGTATTACTTGTGAAACGGTCCTGCCTGGGACAGATCACAAACCACAATATGCTTTGAGACTAATACACATTAGCATGTCTTACTTTAAGACTTTGATGTTTTATATGTTTATGAACCATTCAAGCCACATGATTTTGTAGTAAAATTGAAATTAGAAGATGAGGAGTTACACTTGTGATGCTAACTGCTAAATACCAAATCTTCTGGAACCACAGGACCAATGGTGCAAAAGAGTAATTTGACTCATAAAGAATGAGTTCCTGCCATCTTTGACGGCACCTTCTTCGCTCTTCCTTGTTAACGCCACACCTACACAATGGCTATATTTGAACAACAGTAAATGCTGCCTCAGTGTTAAGATGCCACATTATTTTGTACAAAACTTTACTCTATTTGCAAACGTATCCTTTACAGACAAATAAATGTATTTGTACAGATCTCTTACAGGACTACAGAACAGGTCCAGTGGTTGAGAGAGCTTCTTGCTTTTCCTAGAGGATCTGAGTTCATTTCCTAGCACCCACACTGTGGCTCATTACCCACCTCTGACTCCAGTTCCAGGGGCTCTAGTCCCCTCTTCTGGCCTCCACCATCTCCTGTACTTATGTGATGCACATAAGGTTAGGAAAGCAGGAGCACAGGAAAATTTAAAAGACAAAGCAAGCAGACAACCCACCCTTTAGAAGCCCCATATCTGTTTAGGTCCAACATTGCTCTTTGCAGAAACATAAGCATCAAGGAATGGCTGTGGGCCCAGTATCTGTGGTACAAAAGAGTCTGACTTCAGTCAAGTCTTCTTGCTCTAACGAAAAGCAAAATTAAAACAAAATTCCTGTTTCTTGGAATTAAAATAAGATAAGACCAGATCCCCCTCGGGGTAGCACAAGCCCTTATCCCAGCACTAGAAGGTAATGGCAGTAACTGTGAGTTCCAGGCCAGGTAGGAACTACATAGTGAGACCCTATCTCAGAAAAACAAGTACTTCCCCTCCCAGGTAGCCTAGCCTGGAAATGTTTGGATGTGCAAATTCCCCATCTTCAGCAAACCCTTTACCTCAGCAAAGTTGTCTGCGTGCTGCTTGTTCTCTGTGGCATTCATTTCTTGCATACTGGTGGATGCTTGGAAGACATATTGAATGGAAAACATATATTGTCTATTTCTTGTGACACAAAATAAACCTGTGGATGCAGGAAGAGGTCAGCTCAAGAAAACCAGATGAATTTCTCAATAGATTTAAGAAGAAATTTGAGACTATCATCTTGATAGGTGTTCATTGAATCAAAGCAGTGGATATAGAACTCCACCTAAGCAGAGAAAAAGAATCTCAGAATGTAACTGACACTCCTACCTACTGTATGAGGAAGAGGGCATGTAAGCATAAAACAATAATTTGAGGCCACGGGTGACTGAGAGGAAAGAGGAGCAAGAGCAATCATTGGGATAGCAGAGTTGATATGTTGAAAATGACTTAGTATGCATGATTTCTTTATAAAAGTGATTCATCAGTATGGCCTTGTCAGCAATACACAGATGGGAAATGCCTGGGAGAAACCAGCATTCATGTGTCATTCACAGTACAGCTGTAAGAGCAGTTAGATAACTCTTTGAAAACATGGTTTAAGCAACTAAAATATACACAGTTTTCTCTCCGTCCTGGTGTTTCCATTCAGTAAGACATTTGTGAAAATATACTTGAAGTCTGAGAGTATTATACACATGGTAAAGGAGGCCACAATCTTGGACATGCCCATGCAACCCCAGACTAATAAGTTTGTCTCAGCTCACTCCAGCATAGTGGTACACTGTGTTGTCAAGCATGGCCGTTCAGCATCCTTGAGAAACCTTTCAGCTTTGACTTTTCCATTGGTTGTTGACATGTCTAAATTCAAGAAGCAGATGCCTCTGTTTATGGAATGGGAGACTCTGCCCTTTCCAGAAACAACATATTTGAGTATTTGGAGGAACCAAGAGGGTACACATCTTTTCCCTCTACTTTTCGCTGTTCATTTAACAAGAACACTGCTGTTGCATCATTTCTCCCCTCTCTCTTTTCTCCTTCTCATTCTTCCCCGACCCTGTTCCTCCCTCTCAAATACAACCTCTGCTTCTTTAATTATTATTACATAAACATATGTGTGTGTGTGTGTGTGTGTGTGTGTGTGTGTGTGTGAGAGAGAGAGAGAGAGAGAGAGAGAGAGACCGACCCATTGAGCCCACTTAGTGCTGCTCTGTGTCTGTGTTTAGAATTGGGATTAAGATTAGCTAGCCTATTAGAGGCTCATCAGTGACAAGTCTGATTCTCCCTCTCACAGCAGCCATTGATCACCTGTAGCTTTACATCTAGGGGCGACACCTTGTAATATTTTCCTCATTCTAGTTGGCATCAACTGCTGCTATCATTGGCAGGCCTCACCTAAGTGACCAAACTGTTGACATTTTCTTTGAAACCTCAAAGCCTGCCCCTGTGACACACTTTGTCCAATAAGACCACATCTTTTAATCCTTTCCAAACAGTTCCATGAACTGGGGACCAAGTACCCAAACATATGAGCCTGTGGTCATTCTTATTGAAACAACCATACTCTACCCACTGGCCTGCATAACTTCGTGGCCATATCATAATATAAATTACATTTAGTTCAAATTCAAAAGTCTCCATATTCTTTCAATCTTAAGACAGATTAATAGTCTGAAGTCTTCGGAGATTCTAGGGAATCACTGGAGTGTGCCACCCTGTAAGATCAAAAAGAAAATTATATAGCTCCGACAAATAATCACACAGAAGATACATTACCATTAGGGACACAGTGAGGAAGAGATGGACCAAAGCTAGGAAGGAAAACTTTAAATCCTGTAGCTGTATTCTGATGTTAAAGAGCTTCCAGGGCTCCTCCCTTTCAGCTTTGCTGCCCACAACACACTTCTCTCTCTTGGGTTGGTTCCACTTCATGTGTGCAACTCTTCTTGGCAGACATCACATGGCTCTGTCTGCGTCTTAGGGGCCCACAATGGAATCCAGCCTTCATTTTTACAGCTTTGTGCAATGGCTTCATGGGACCTCTAGCAGTGACTCAGCTGCCATATGCCCGACCTTATTGACTCCCCTTAACCCTGAAGGAAGATTCTACAATCTCTTTACTCATGTATCGTTCACGACTGTAGAGCCATAACCCTGCCCATTGATACTTGCTGAGCTCTGCTCACTGCTGTGCTATTCACAATAGCTAGGAAAGGGAAATCACCAGACGTCTTCTGGGTGTAAAGAAAAGTGAAATTTGAAGGTAAACGGATGGAACTAGAAACTATATTGAGTGAAGTAACACAGACAACCAACATGAGTGTTCATTTTTATTTGTTGATCCTAGCCCTAAATGTTTAGATGCCAGAATTTACCTTAAATTCTCTTCAGAAACCAGGAAAGTAACTAGAAAACATTGGAGGGAGTGCTGTATAGAGGCTGCCCGTGTCTGTCATGAGGATAACAGGTGGGGCTTCTGATCTGCCTGGAAAGAAAGAAGGTCGTAGTGATGCTAGATATTACTATTGAGGCCAGATGTCCTGAGTTTCTGTTCTGACTCTACTGTTCATTAGCTGTCACATCTTTGGCAAACTCAGTATCTACATGTCTGCATTATGTTTTTCATCTGTAGGTAATAATAGTTGCAATGTGGTTTACATGCTAGTCCAGCAATGACTCCATGACACGTTCAAGGAGAATGCTTAGAACAACAGTAGCCTAAACTAAAACCTCACAAAGAATTAAGAGTGTAGAAATCCCAGTGAGAGCTAATGGGGCATCTATGTATGTGTGTACACAACCACACACACAGGGAGAACACACTAACAGTGATCATGATTCCTCTTCCTTTGCAGACACTGTAACCGGAACTGACATCCTGCCAGGAGTCTCATGTGCTATGCATTCATTAGTGATTTCTTCTTTCAGACCCAATGCTCTAACATAATTGATTCTTCTTCAATTGCTCTTTGAGGAGCAAGCTGACCTGTCTCCAGAGTAGCTTGATTGGACACCTGAGCCTTCAGTGACTCCATGCTGATGGACTGTTATATCTGCACTAACAGCTTCCTCGTGCCACACAATGCCAGGAAACACCCAGGTGCCCTCATTCTCTCTTGCCAGAGCCACCCTGGGCACTGGAGAAGCACTATTGTTTTTCAGGACCATGCTTCTCCCCGTGCTGTGATCTGGCCTCAGAATAAAGAGCCCCTGAGCCTGCCTCTTCTCACTTCATGCTACCACATGGTGGGGAAGATGGATCACAGAGGCAGCATAAACGTCTGCATGGAGGGCGGCCAGCTGTTTATTGCTACATTATCTGCTTCTGGGAAACAGGCTATGGAGCCGCCCCCAACACACTAACATAAAACTTGATGAGATATTAACATTCAAATTACAACACGCTTTATTTTTATTTTGTTTTAGAGGCGTTGAAATGTGTGAGACTGTTTCAAAATGCCTTTTGGGGAGGTTTAATAACTCTTCCAGCTTCTCTGTGGTCTTTTTCAATGTGGGTACCTGCTGTCACTTCCAAAGTCCACAGAAGGGGATTTCAGCAATTACTGGGGCCCCAGGCTCTGGTTTGTCTAATATTCTAGGCATGTCAGCTTGACAAATTTACCCAAATAAAAAGTGAGATGCAGGCTCCTTTTCTCTTACGAATTCCTTAAGTGACTAAATTCTCTTTCCTTCCAATCCAAGGGCCTGTAGTGTGCTCAAAGGTACCTTTTGTTAGGGAGCTTGGAGAAAGTGGAGCCTCCTACTAAGGGGCTGGTCAAAGCTGGTTTTCTATTAACAGTGAGTGATAGCAATGTTTTCTTTCAAATAAAACCTTACATGCCTGTCATTGAACCCACATACTCAACCCTCTGTAACTCTCTGTCTGTCTCTGTCTCTGTCTCTCTCTCTCTTTCTCAGTCTCTCTCTAAATTAATAATACAAATTTTGCTTCCTCTGTTCCCCCTTTCCTGGCACTTCCTTCCCTCTTCTTTTGAGCTCTCAGAGTATGAACCATTCTGTTTTTCACTGCAAAGGATTATCTATATAATGCCAATTCATTAGTTGACATCCATTTCTGCCTTACCTCTGTCTGTGTTGATACCTGCCCAGAGTAACACTATTTGGGTACTATTGGTCTGCTACAGTAGAAACAATCATTGGAATTGTTTGCTAAGTTACGGGAAACTGAAAATAACAGAGATGCCGCAGGAAGCAAAATAGTTTAAAGATACTTAAATTATTGGTCTATTGTATCCGAGGACAAGCCTTTACCTGCATAAATCACCAAAGCACTGATTTAGTTACAATAACAACTGT
This sequence comes from Rattus norvegicus, assembly GCF_021556685.1. NCBI lineage: Eukaryota > Metazoa > Chordata > Mammalia > Rodentia > Muridae > Rattus > Rattus norvegicus. Next base: position 60,044,530 of record NC_141538.1, on the reverse strand, counting down.
CACCTACTGTCACCTTTTCCAGGAGGATTATAGGGGCTTTTTTACAAGCCTGCTAATCTATGTACTATTGCACCTGCTGTCAAGTGAGGAAACAGGGTCAAAAAAGTCTGATAGTATCCACAAGCCCTGTGGGGTCAGTGGTTTCTGTCAGGGTTCTGCAGACAAAAACACGCAGTTGGAGCCTAGGATTGTTATTCTCTTTTCTTTCTTTTTTTCCCTGCGATATTTTTTATTCTTTCCATTAATTTATTTATTCACTTTACTCCCTATCACAGCCTCCACCCCCTCGTTTCTTCCGCCTTTAGGCCCCTCCCACCGCCACTATTCTTATTTGTCATCTGACAGGGTATAGCAACTTCTGTGCCTTAGGGCCAGCCCTCGAGGGGATCTTCAGATTAGGTTACTTGATGTGCTAATTGTGGGTGGGACCATCCTCTAATCAGTGATCCTGGACTAGAGAAACAGGCAAAGTGAGCTGACTTTCAGATTAATCATTCTCTGTTTCTGGAATACTGAAGGAAGGTGGTCAGCTGCCCCAAGTTCTTGCCAGGTGATTTCCCTGCCATGCTGAACTATATGGCTTTGATCTATGAGCCATAATAAACCCTTGTCCCTTACTTTTGTCAGCTTATTTTATCACAGCGACAGGAAAAGAAATGAAGATGTGCTTTTGTGGAACCAAAGGAAAATTCCACAAGTTACACCCCTCCCCTAGGCAAAATTCCCCTGCAGGGAAATTCCACCAGTTAACCTCCCCCACCCATTTGTGGTTTTATGACCTAGTTACACCCTGTCCTCATGGCAGTCACATGACCGGCAGAAGGGTCCGGGACTTTCCACTGCCCAAAACCACAGCATTCCTCCAGGCACCAAGGACAATGTGACTACGACATGGACCAATGAAGTTAAAGAGCAAATGGTTCCAACCAATCCTTGTGTGCCTCGATGTACCCATCCCCATTCCTGTGTCTTTTGTGGTTCTTGTGCTTAAAAGTAGCATGTATCTATAGGTCGGGGTTCTTCACCTTCTTCTTCCGCTTGAAGGCCAAGGAACCCTGACGGGCTGGAATTAATAAACCTCTTGCTGATTGCATCAAATCTCGGCTCTGGTGGTCTTTGGTGGTGTTCCTTGGAGTCCAAAACTTTCATACTATTACATGCATCTCTATGAATAAGTTTGTTGAAAGGAAAAAAAGACATTGGGAGGTCGATTAAAGGAATTATTTCTTGTGTTGGCAGGGGAAGGCAAGTGGGATAGAGATTCATAGGCAAGCTGATGACTTAGAAATCCAGTTGCTTTCATGCTGCTGGGGTCTTGAGTCAAAATTCCATAGGGAAATAGGCCTAGTTAGGCAACTCAGGCAGGGTCTTCAATTTGACAGTCTTAGGGAGAATTCCTTCTTTTGGGGTAGCAAGATGACTCAATGGGAAAAATGACTTGTGGCCAAGGCTTGAGTTCAATTTCTGGAATCCCATGGTGAAATAAGACAACTATTTCCAGCCTGTTGTGGTACCTGTGGGCCTACCACAAAATAAATAAATAAGTTTTAAAAAATTCTTTGAAAAATTCAAATGTATATAAACTCTGCAAATTTGTATAAAGCCTTCAGCTGATTTAATGGAAACCACTTACCTGATGGAAGGCAATCTGCCCTTCTCAAGGAATACTTATTTATGTGTTAATCATGTCTGCACAATACTTTTATTAGCATCCCTAGCCTGGCATTTGGCCAAACATCAAGGAAGTCCAGCCTGACAATCAGTACACAAATTTAGCCATCATGAACCTAAATCAAGTCTGCATCCAATGATTCTCTTCCTAGGATCAATTCAGGTTTTGGTCCAGCATCCCTGAACTATGATCTGTTAATTTTTTTTCTCTCAGCTAAGCTGTGTCCCCTTAGAATTTGCTTGTCTTTATCGTGAAATCTCCCACATTTCGACCTATGGACTGTTTTCTTTCTACTTGGGGTTTTAGCTCAGTGATTTTTGCTTACCTGGTTCTGAAATCTCTCCTTCCCAGCATACTCACTAGCCATTATAATTCCACAGGGTGGGCCATGAAGCAAAGGGAAAAAGCTATAGGAAGAAATACTATAAGCTATAAGCTTTAGGAGACGCGCTGGGAGCTCTGAGACCCTAGCCATGGACTGAAGTGACATTCTCCAGTGCTGTGCTGTTTTGAGCAGTGCTAAGCTCCAGTCCTAAAGAAGGGTGATGCCCATCATATTAAGCAGTGCTGAGGATGCAGCTTATTTTGTGGGAGCAAATAAACCTTAATCCTGGTGGAATCTGAAGAAAAGATTTGTTTAAAAATCAAGTATGTTAATTTATTTGAAAGCTATCACAGGATAAACATGCTTTTAAAATGTAGGTTACTTGAACTCAATCTGGATATTAATTGAATTATTATCTCTCCTACATGATACATATACTTTATATCTCCAACAAAACATGATTTTAGAGTTAAAAATGCTTCTTGAGTGAGACAGATATAGTGTGATAATTAAGAGCTCAGATTTCAGGGGTCTGTCTGAATTGGAAGCCCAGACTGGCCCTGCCATGTATTAGAGGTATGACCTTGGGAAAGTTAATTAGTCTTTTTTCAACTTAGTGTTGTAGCTCATACCAATGTTATAGTCTTACTTTGATGAATAACAATTCATTGTATTGTATTGCATTTTGTCTACATATCAGTTGACAGAAATGAGATTTTCTTCATGGTTTGTCTATGAATAATGTTACTGTAATTACCAGTGTACTTTTTATTCATGTACAGAGAGGTGTTGTCATTTTTTCTTAGATACCAGTGTACTTTTTAATTTAAAATATAATTACAACATTTCCTGCATCTCTTCCCTCTAACCCATACCTCTACACTCTCTCTCAAATTCATGGATTTCTTGTTTTGTTTTGTTTTGTTTTGTTTTGTTTTGTTTTGTTTTGTTTGTTTTGGTTTTTCTGGACCGAGTTTTTCTGTGTAACAGAGTCCTGGCTGTCCTGGAACTTGTTCTGTAGACCAGGTGGGCCTTGAACTCACAGAGATCTGCCAACATCTTTCGAGTGCTGGGATGAAAGGTGTGTATCATCATGCCTCGTGATTCTTTAATTATTGGAGTGTTTGTGTGGTTTGTGGGAGAGAGAGGGGGAAGAAGGAGAGGGAGAGGGAAAGGAGAGGGAGAGAGAGAGAGAGAGAGAGAGAGAGAGAGAGAGAGAGAGAGAGAGAGAGAATAAATGCAACCTACTAGATCCTTTAGTGCTTCTTATATGTACATGTTTTAGGACTGATCACTTGGTACTGTGATAACCATGTTGAAGGCCTCATCACTGTGGAAGACTAATTCTCCATCTCTCATTAATTACTTGTAGTTCTTCATATAAGGATAGGGAGCCCTTGAGATTTTATCCATCCATATTGGTCTCTCAACTGGTGGTATCATTCTTCAGGCCTTATTTAGGAAGCTATATGGTTGACATTTCATGGCTATAGCTTCCCTGTCATATTTAGAAGACATATCACAGCAGGGTATTCCTGGTCCTTTGGCTCTTACAATTTTTCTGCCCTTATATCTGCACTTTTTTCCTAGAACATTGGATGTAGGGATTGTTTTGCAGATGTCTCAGCTCAGCAGGCAGGACATCTCAGAGTCATTTTGTCTCTGCAGTTTGATCAGTTGTGGCTTCCTATAATGATCTCTGTTTGCGACAAAGAAACTTCTCTGATGAGAGGTGGCAGATACTACCACCACTTTATGAAACCAGAATAATTTCTAAGTGCATTCAAATACTTGTCCTCATCCTTGCTGCTCACACTATCTAATAGAGTGGACTGGGTAGATTAAGCAACACACCCTTACTTTTATTAGTCTTAGGACCTCACCTAACCCAAATTTTCTTTCAAAGTTCTAATTTTCAAATACTTTCAGGTCAGGGAGTAGGGGCTTCACATTTGATTTTCACGGAAGCATAACTCAGCTGAAACCAGCCTTTGTGCTCTGGGTCTTATTTCTAGGTGAAGTGACTAAGAAGCATTTACCACTGAGAGAAGTCAGCTGAGTATGTAGAAGGCCTGACTACCCATTAAACCCAGGGCAAGCAGGTGAGGAAGAGAAAAGTCAGAAACCCACAGTCAAAGCCAGTATCAGGTGCTGACTCACAAATCAAACAGGGAAATAATGCAAAGAGATTTCTCTCAGAAGCAAAAACATGGAAGTCCCAGCAGATGAGCAAGAGGATGGGGAAGTAATGTTTAGCAGGCAGAGACTAAGGAGCTATGCTTGGTTGGGGTCAGGCATAGAGGCTGGGAAAGTACAAAGTATTCTAATATTTGAAGAAGAAAATGGCTATTCCAATGTAATCTAAGTTGTCAGGAAAGACATTAGAGGAGACACCATTTTGCATGTGCACATGTCATCCAGGAAGAGGCCTAGGAATTAATAAATTATGTTGTCTCTGGGGATGCAGAGGGATCAGTGATGGTAGCTTCAGACAGTGGGGGTGGAGTCTTCATGTACTCTTTTCTGTGTTTCAGAAAATTCTGAGCAACTTCTTGTTTGATGATCTGTTAGAACTCTACACTTTATCCACAGAATCCTGGGGGGGGGGGGTTGAGTTGGGAGATTTTAAATAATGATTCTATTTCATTGATTTTTATGGGTCTATTTAAAAAAAACTTCATCTCAATCTTAGTAGATGGATTTTCCAGTTTTTGTGGAATGTAAATTTTAACTTCTGGAGGTATCCAATCCTTGATTTCAGGTTATACCACGGAGCATAAAAACAAAAACAGCATGGAACTAGCATCAAAAATGACACATTGATTAACAGAATAGAATTGATGACCCAGACACATTGATCAATAGAATTGATGACCCACATGTAAACCTACACTCTCATAGCCTCCTGATTTTCAAAAAGCCATAAATATGCACTAAAGAAAAGAAATAATCTCATCAAATGGTGTTAGTTAAGCTGCATAGATAGATGTCAAAGAATGAAACTATTTCTGATCTCTAATCCTGAACAAAACTCAACTCCAAATGTATCAAGAGCTTCAATGTGTGACATGATATTCTTAATCTGACCAGAAAGAGAGTAGGGTATATACTTGAGTTTATGGGCACAGGAAAGGGATTTCTGAACAGGCTATGAGTAGCACAAGACACCATCATTGAGTGAATAAGCATCCTACATGTCTGATGGAGGTTTAGTACCTAGAATATATTAAAAACTCAGAACACTAAAGATAAAGAAAACAACCTAATTTAAAAATTGCATATGGAACTAAACAGAGAGTTCACAAAAGACTAAATACAAATAGTTGGTAAACATTTTTTAAAATGTTCAACATCCTTTATATCAGGTAAGTGTAAATTAAAACCACTCTGAGATTTTATCTGGCCCCAATCAGAATGGCCAAGATTAAGAAAAAAAAAATACAGCAGATTCTGCTGAAGGTGTGGGGAGGACAGTTACTCACTGCTGGTAGGAGTACAAATTTGAGCAACCGCTAAGGAAGTCAGTGTGGAGGTTCTTCAAAAGGCTGGAACATATCTATCATACAATGCAGCTGTAGCACTCTTAAGCATGTATCTTAAAGGACTCTATCTTCCTACAGAGATACTTGCTTTTCCATGTTATTACTGTCATATTCTCAATATCCAGGTAATGGAAACAGCCTAAAAGGCCATCAACTGATGAATGGATAATGAAAATGTTGTACATTTACATTATGGTATATGTTTCGCCTGTTAAAAATTAAGTTATGGCATTTTTAGGTAAATAGATCAAACTAATATTGTGCCCAGATCATGAAAACCCCAAAGAGACCACTGGGAACCACAACTCTGATGCAAGCACATGAGAGTCTTTATTCAGGCTGAAGCTAAGGTCATAAACCTTCCTGATGCAAGAGGATAGGAGAGGTGCCCCGGGGTCTATGGGAAGGGGGTTTATAAAGGAAAAAAGCACAAGCAGGGGTTTCTAAACCTTGGTGTTACATGAGAGGGTAAAGGAATGCTGGCCTTTAAGCTAATTGGTTTACTACACCTGTTTAGGAGGGTGCATACATCAAAAAGGAGCATCTTAACCTGGAAACTGCTGTTTTTTTTCTCTCCCCCATTCTGTTGTTACTAGCTAGCTGCAGTTGCTATGTCTATTTTGCAATTTCCAGGGACATTTTGTGATTTTTTCTCAGACCTCAAGGGTGGGGGCCATGCTTCTCTAAGGGCAAGTTAACTAAGAATGGAGTCTTAAAAACAAAATGGAGTTTATTCTGCTACCTCAGTCCCTTCCTTTCCCCTTCTACTATTTGCTTTGGAGGCTGATCCTGGGCTCCTTGAGTTCTGGATTGCTCCTGCTAATTTGTTGATAATGAGGACTCATTGCCATCATTGACCAGTGGGGGATTTGATGATTGTGTGATAGCCAGTCTTGAGATTTTCAACCACCTAAATTAAATCAAAAGGCTGGTGGCAAATTGATTTTACAGAGGTCAAGTTAGGAAGGTATAGCTACAAGTATCTGCTAGTCTTTGTGGATATTTTCTTTGGATGTACAGAGGCATTCCCAACTAAGACAGCAAAGGAATTGCTGGAGGATATCTTACCCAGGTATACAAGGATTTTCTCATATGACAGAGTCAGATAATGAACTGTCATTTGTGTCCAAGGTAAATCAGGATGTAGCAAAATTCACTGGGGCAGATTGGAGATTGCATTGTGCATACTGACCCCAAAGTTTAGGACACAAAGAAAGAATGAATGGAACATTAAAAGAGACCTTAACTAAGTTAGCCTTAGAGACTGGTGGGGACTAGGGAATGCTCTTTCCCTTTGCCCCTATATTGGGTAAGGAATATCCAATGGAACTAACCCACCTTTGAAATTATGTAAGAGTAAATAATTTCAGGGGAACAGGGTTTTCTATATACAACAGAGCAGCGACACATATGAACTCAATGATTCAGAGAATATATAGATGATTTGTGCAAGCTGGAACCAGACAAAAATCACTGTATAGTGAAGGATGGGGGATTTGGGCATGGAATCTCACCACTAGCTGAGGAGCCATTGGCATTTCATGACTGCTGGGAGAGGGAGAGTCAGTCTTCTTTAATTGTATGACCTCTGGTAAGTTGAACACACTTTGGGGCATGCCCCATTTCCAGGAGTAGTTGGATAACACAAATTGGACTTGATAAGTTTTTGAAAAAGATGAAAATCCAAAGTTGAGCGGATAGGAAGGTGAGGGTGGATCTGGGATGAGTTGGAAGGGTAATATGATAAAAAATGTATGCAATTTTGGAAGAATTAATAAATATTAACTGTATGAATATAACAAAGAAAGGCACTATCACTTAAACTTTCAAAGGGGTTGACCAGTTGTTACTGGACAAGCAATTCAGGTGTTTATCTCCTGGGGAAGACTATTTTTTTCCCTTTCTCAACAATCATCAGTTGCCTATACCTCTTCATCTAGTAGTGAGGTCATGGGATATCTCCCTCTTCTACTTTGGTCAGCAGGTGTTATGATTGCTAAAATTGTGCACATAGGAACAACAACAAATGAACAAAACAGGTTGTATCTGTGTATTTTTTCATTAGTGTATATGTAACAATAATTTTTAAGGGCCATGAATTTGAGAGAGAGAGAAAGAGAGAAAGAGAGAAAGAGAGAGAGAGAGAGAGAGAGAGAGAGAGAGAGAGAGAGAGAGAGAGAGCGAGCAGGGTAGGACAGGGGGGTTGGAAGAAGGAGAAAAAGGAAGAGGGTGAACGATATAAATGCAACATGAATAATGGAATATAAAAGTGAATTTAAAATACTCTGTAAAAAATATTTTTAAGCCGGGAAGTGGAGGCACATATCTTTACTCACAGCCCTCAGGAGGCAGAGGCAGATGGGTCACTGAATTCAAGGTCAGCTTGGTCTACAGAGTGAACTCCAGGTAGCCAGAGCTACACAGGTAAAGCCTATCTCACAAAAACCAAAAGAAAAAAACTGTAGAGGTGATAAAAGAAAATAAAAAGATCAAAAGAATGAGGGAGGGAGAAGGAGGAGGAAGAAATGGAGAGAGAGAAAGAGAGAGAGAGAGAGAGTAAAAAGGTAGTTAAAAGTGGTGTAAATAATGTTCATTTTGTTCATGAGGATTTCTAAAGTCATCAATGATATATCCTCTCTTCTATTTACATAATGGAACACCTTATATTGAATCAAGAAGCTGAGGTAATATAAAATTGTATTGATGTCATTATTATTATTTATTATTGTTGTTATTGTTATTGTTGAACAATTGAGCTCAAACTCATGTGAGAATTTTACGTGAATAATCCTGTCAAGTCACAGCACACTGGGTTATTCACAATAAATCCCTATGATAGCATAAAACATCTTGCATACAGGTGTGTTTTTATGAAACAGTAAATCCACACCAAATCCTAAAAGACACTATAGGTTGAGTATTTCTTATTTGACTTGCTTAGGACCAGAAGTATTTCAGTTTAGTTTGGACCTATTAATATTTAAATATGCATAATGAGCTATACTGGGAATGGAACCCACATCTAAACATGAAATTCATTGTTTCATAAGATTTCATCGAGACCTTATATACAAATCCCAAACGTATTTTCAGTGCCTGTGTGATATGGTTCATCACAAAAGGTCAGGTGTGGAAGTTGCTCTCAGGGCATTATGTTTTATTAGAAATGTTTCCAAATTGGGGGCCTTTTAAAAAGCGTTCCTCCAGGGTCTTCAGCATGGTAGACAAGCACTGAGTGTTTTCATTTCATATATTTGGTAAGGCATATTCACAACTGCTTGCATTCACCAGAAACACCATGTCCAATATGAAAGCCTGCAACAGAAGCTTATGCTCTGAGGAAGACAATTTGCTACTGGGCATAAATACAAGAGGAAATGCTAGGTGCATAGTACTCAAGAAGAATATTATGGACCGAGAGTGGGAGGATTAGGGGAAGGCCAGTTACACAGACTTTACAGGAAGGATGAAAAGTAGCCCAGCACGGTGGAAAAAGACCAAATGAGGGGTAGGACATAGCAGACTCCAGGGGTAGAATGACAAGTTCATAGCAAAGAGCCACATAGCAAGACTTAAAGAGCATGGTGGTGACTTCAGGACAGTGGACGAGAAACCAGGTCAGTAGACTGCAAAAGGTTCAACATATGTGAAGATCTAGAAGAGCCGTTTAACATTAGTAACCATGGGATCAGAGTCCTTAAAAAGATCAGAGCTAGGGTAGGGTGGAACAAGATCAAGCTGATTTCTGTTATTTGACCCATCCATGAATTCTGGAGGACAGGAAATAGATCAAGGAAAGATCAGTCATAGAAGAAGCAAGCTTAGAAATGAGGCATGGAGACGCTCCAAGTGACCTAGTTTTATTTGGTGAATAGGAGAGCTATGAACACACGGAAATGAAGAGTAGAGGTGGAGGGAGGGTAATGAGACTAGGTTAGCAACAGCTTGTCCCTTCAGGTGGCTGAGTATAAGGCCATGAGCCCAAGTACATGAATCAGCTTAGAAAGAACAGAGCAGACGGGTCATGTTTACTTTCATTGTATAGCCTCTCCCCCAGCATAAACACCTGAATATTATCAATGTCTGTGCAGACCTTGACCCATGTCAATATCTGTGTTTCACTTTTCAAAACCATTTGCATGTGGACCCTTGAGTTGCCTGAGATGACCAACCTAAAGGGGACTTGGAGAGCTCTGGAATTAAGTGAGCTGTGAGTTTAAGGGGGAGACAGGAGAGGGGTAGCGAGGTAGAGAGGGATAGAGGAAGAGAAGAAGGGAGGGAGGGAGGAATAGAGACAGACAGGGAGACAGAGAGACAGAGACAGAGAGAGACAGAGATAGAGAGAGAAACTTGACTGGCATGGGTTTTTGAAACATCAATGACACACCTCGTCTAAGAAGGAGACACCTACTCCTAGGATACAACTCCTAATTTTTCCAAACAATACCACTGGGGACTAACCATGCAAATGTATAAGACTTTGGAGGAGGGCATTCTGTTTCCAACCACCACAGGGCCACAGTGTGATCATCTGTAAAATGCTTATACTGATGCACTTAGAGGGTTGCGAAGAAGAAATGATAGAGAAATTGTGAGATACTTAGCACAGTATGTGGAAAATTTCTGGCTATAGACAACAGCCTTGTTTTTCTCCACTCTCAGCTGGATCACCACAGGACAAAATGTATAGTGTTTACAGAGTCCACTCTGGCTCCATAGGTGAATGTGCTATGTGGTTATGACAGTTCTGTGACTTAAAGAATATGATTGATCGTGAAGATAAGCTCCAGTGCTGTTGGCCTGGATCAATACACATCAGGAGTAATGATGCATTGACTTCTGGGTAATGAGAGAAAGTTATGGTGTTGTGACTATATTATGGCTTCTTGGACTCTTTATTGCTTTCTCTGTGCATTAATATAATAAGAAGCATGAATCATTTGCTTCTGAACTGCAAGAAGCCGCAGGCTGGGGTGTTGATCATTTTATGTCAGGAAGTCATTTCTGAAAGAAAAACAACCAGGACAGTGCTATGGCATTTACTGACAAGTACTTCAGATTTGTAGCTTCCCACATGGAGGATTTGTCTCTGGGATCATTTGCCTCCTGTTTGGGAAGAACACTTGTATTAGAGAGAAGGCACATGGACAGTTTAAAGGGAGAAATAAAAGCAAAGTTTAGAAGAGTGAATTATTTCATAAAACATTTCCTTTCTGTGCTTACCTGTGCTTGACATTGTCTTGACATTAGAGAATAAACATTCATTGTATGGATCCTATATGCTATCAAGACTATCAAGTGATAGTAGCATATAGAGTCAAATGCATGGATGCAATCTGGAGAATAGCAACTTGGTGACAGGTCAGTTTGGATATTTCCAGAGCCCGGGGGCAAAAGTCTTAAATAGTCTTGAAGACCAGCATGTGTCCTTTAGATTTTCCATACATCAGTTTATCAATATTTAAGTAGCAAATGAAAATTGTATGTATATTCTATTTATGAGACATAATATCTATTTTTGATGTATGAATGTATTCTGAAATGATTGAATCAGGCAAATTATATCAACTATCTCATGCATTTATTTTTGTGGTGAAAATAAGGTCTTTTACTAATTTTAAAAGGTATCTATCTATCTATCTATCTATCTATCTATCTATCTATCTATCTATCTATCTATCCATCTTCATAATGCAATATAATAATCCCCAGAACATATTTCATCTTGTCAACAACTGTACTCTCCACTTCTATGAGATTTAGATTTTTCAAATTCTACAGAGAGATTATTCAGTAGTTTTCCTTATTTTGTGTGACTTATAGTAATGTATTTCATATTCCTTTATGTTGTAAAAAATGACAAGTTTTCCTCCTTTTCTTAAAGCTGACAATATGCCATTGAGGTCTTTGTCTATTTTTTCAGTCAATTACTATAATTTTTTGATATTGAGTTATATGAATGCTTTCTCTTTTGGATGTTAAGCCCTTATGGAATGCATGGTTTAGAAATACTTTTTCTAATATGTAGGATGACTTTTAATTTTGCTTATTAATGATGCCAAAACCACAGTTTCTTTGTTCCTACAATACTAGCTAACATATATTCATCTGTGAACAGGCTTTCTTCAAGTTGTTGGTCAGAGATGTCATAGAGGCCATCAAATCAATACAGGCTTTTGACATTGTTCTTCGTTGCCCACCAGAATGTGATAGTGATATCCTACTGTTGAAGATACCGACCATATTGATCACAGAGCATGAAGAAAACAACTCAATACTTTCTCCTTGCTGGCGAGCGTTCATCATACTGGAAAGTGCTATGAAGGATGCTGGTGAAACAAACAAAACACCCTCATCGCCAGTCAGTCTTACATAGTGTGAGTCCTATGAATTGCAATAATGACCCCGCCTGCCAAGAGATGGCCCTGTGTGCAATATTGGACAATTACATTCTGATTAGATTTAAGGCCCAACTTCCTAAGAAGAAACATGTTCTAGGTGCTGCAAATCCGACTAAGAAACTCAAGTATGGGAATCTCACAAGCTTCAGGGGTAAATTCACCACTATTATTTTGCTAAATTGTATCAGACTGACCTCTAAATTTCCATCTTTCTCTGAGTTGATTAAGGATGTTGACAGACCTTAGCAGAGAAATTTCTTTGTCCTGTTGGTTGTACGTTAACATAGAAACTCACAATAGATCAAAGTGTGAAGCAGAATGGTCATCCACAGATGGGGTATTGATGTCACACCCACTCCTCAAGGATAAAGGAACCATAGTGGAAGAGAACATGAAAAGTTTTTAAGAGTCAGAAGTTGAAGAAGTCCAGAATGGAAGGCTCTTGGACATGACAGGACCACCGACCACTGGACTTATTAGCCCTAAGCAACTGTGGTTTCCTTTCAAGGTCTTCAGCAGTTCAAAGTACTCAACATTCTAGTATGGATGACAAAGTGGTGCATGAATCTCACCCTTAAGTAAGATGCTTTGGACAGTTGATGGTTTCCGGAAGAGTCAGTTTTCTTTAATGGTGTGGCCCTTAGTTGTCAACCATGACTACAGTAAGTGACTCTATAGTATAAAGTATATAGTATAGAGTCTATACCCAGGAAATATATGGACAGCATAACTTATTATTGAGAGGAGGGAGAGAGAGAGATAGAGATAGAGATAGAGATAGAGAGAGAGAGAGATAGAGAGAGATAGAGAGAGAGAGAGAGAGAGAGAGAGAGAGAGAGAGAATAAAGTAACAGTGGTCTTCTTCTATCCCTGGTTCCTGGCTCTTACCTGGAGGAGGCTGTTACTACGCAACGGTTGGGTGGATCCTAGAGGAATTGCTGACAGGGTTGGTAAAGGTTTTCATCAATGGCCAGTGGTACCAAGGATTTCAAGAGTGTATTATGGAAAAGGTTGGAGTTAGGAAGAGCTCTGTGCACATTGAGGTCTTGAGTAGAAATTCTCTGCACGAGCAGAATTTTTCTTTTGAAAAAAGTTCCCAATTCTGACTTGAAAATTCCATTTCTGGATACCTCTGTACTATTTTGTCAGTCTTTAGGAGGAGAAAGGAGCCTCTTGAAAGTCCTAAAAGTGATGTAGTGATCCCTTTTCTCTAAATAAGTTCTTTAATTCTGTCTCTTTGTCTTGATTTGGACTTTCATGTTGAATCATCTATTTTCCCATGCTCCTTCTAATTAATTTGCTAGGCTAAATTAGTGCCAAATAAATAATGAGCTTCCAAATTAGCTGACACCATAATGGAACAGAGATTTAATTAATTTACTAGCAAGGGCCTCTACAGACAATTGTATGTTTATAGCATAAAATGATGGTATTTATTAATGTTGAAACTTTTCTGAATTTAACAGGTTGCTTTAATAACCAGACTTTAATATGGAAATCCTCTCATTTCCATCGACATAGTAGGCTTCAAGTCAAGCAAAGAATTCACTGATATTACATTTAATTTTCTGAGATTTATTTGATCCATTTATTTAGCATGTATGCATTGTCTATGGAATCACAATATTTTTTAAGAATTCTTTGTTGATATCCATCCCAGTGTTATAATCATACATAAAAATTCTTCCTTTCGTTGGACTGTCAGGCTGAAAGCTTTTTTTCCATAGCAGGCTTAGTGAATGTCAAATATTATGCCATAATTCAGAATTATGTCAGCTTCTTCTGCTGCTCTAAATTGATCTTTACCTATTAGTAATTTCTACAGAACTCTGGGTTTTAGGAACTGCTCAATAGCTTGGTAGGAAGGAATTTCTTTTGATGAACATATCATTTGGGAAACATGTCCCAGGAATTTTAATTTCTTCTGTCCCCCAAAAGACATGTACTGCAGAAACATTTTCTTTCATATTAAGTCCACGGAAATATGTAGAAGATCAATTGAATTGTGGTCATGAAGACACCAGGTTTTATAGAAAGAATTAAAACTAATGTAAAGTTGGAAAAAAAAAACCTACCAAACTCCTTGAGCGAACTACATAATTTGGATTTTATGCTTTATTTATTTAATATTTTTATTTCACCCTTAAAGTAATTTATCAAGTGTCTTTATATGTAATAGAGTAACTCTACATCATCTGCCAAGTGTATTGGCAGTAATGAGAAAAATGGACTCAATCATTTTTTATCATCATCAAATCATGAAACATACTGAATCATTTTCCCTGCATATATTTTATGTTGGTCTTGACCCAGAAAATTCAAGTCTTAAGACATTGGATGGGCATGAGGAAAAAAGCCAAAGCATTGAGGTGACATTTCATCTGCCCTGTGATGTAAAATACTTACCTGTTTTATACTTATCTAGATTTAAGTTATATTCTTTTATTGGTATTAGGAAGGTGAAAGAATTCTTAAAACCTCTATTCTTTGGTGGAGTTTTTGGATTTTAAAATAAAGTGGAAACAGGATCAACAATAAAACAAAGTGGGTTTTTAGATGATTAATGATTATGATTTTTGAATTATGAGAATTATAATAAAGGGATATGTGAATAGAGATTAGCCTTGGATTTCTAGGAACAAAAGGAAAATCATAAAAGAGTGAGCAAAAGAATTAGAGGGCAATGCATTAGCAAGGACACATGTATAGGAGCAGAACTAGAGGAAAAGACATATTAAAAGAATTTGACTCTACTCAATTTCAGAGAAGAAGAAAATTTTCTTGGTCATGTGGGGTGGGGGTAGGGCATCTAGTGCTTAGGAAAGGCACCAGTCAATGTAGAAGCCAAATATAGCAGAGGCACAGTGTGGCCATACAAAGAGCGGCTGTAGAGTGACCAGTGGGAAACTTCAGAACAGAAGAGAAACTTAGTGTGCCAGGTTCCTCTGCACTGTTCTTACACTTGAACATAGAAAGATTATCAGAGACTAATGCTCACATCTGCCAGTATAAAGACTATCAGAGATTAATGGCCAGTTGCTTAAATTTTACTATCCGAAGTTCAGACAGGCTCCTTGCTGGCACCTCGTCATGTGACAATAAGTCTTCTGAAAGTTGGACTTTGCAGTGTTAGCAAGTTGACAGAAGCCAATTCACTAGCATCTATCAACTTGCTAACCCCAAAAAGTAAATGGGGTGAGAGCTGTGGAAACACAGGAGAACAAGGGAATGCATGCATGGCAAGTTGGATGAATCCAGTGGATGACAGAGGAGGAAGGGGCATAGACTTTGCTCAGGTCTTAAGTATGTGGAACAGAAATCAACAAAACTACAAGCAACATTTCAAACCAAGCTCCCGGAACTGTAGGTGGTTTGTATACTAAAGAGAAAAGCGAATCTAGAGTAAGTAAGGATGACTGCTACGAACAGTCTTTATTATACAATGGAGATTTTTAGTGAATTGTCTGGTGTTCATAACAAGCTAAATAGCAGAGATGATATTCAAACACAGGGTTGATGTCTCATTATATAAGCTTGGTATGAGCTCATAAGAGTATATATCTGTTTACAGATCTGTCTCACCGTGTCATATTGTGGGCTTTGGGCACACGTAGTATAAGTTCTTAAGATAACAAATCTAGTAAACTGTTAAGTATATTTTCTTTGTATTCTGAGAAGTGTGCTTTTACAATGCTAGTTTTGAACTGAGAACTTAGACTGTGTGGATATCTGTTGTTGTAAAAATATAAAAAATAAAAAAAGTAAGGTTGTCTTTTATCCCCACTAGGTCCAGCACCACAGTGCCCCCAAGATATCTGCTGGATATCTGAATTCTCAGTCAGCAAAGCCTCTCACCTGCTCTGCTCCATCCTCTATCACACTGCTGAAGGCCTCTCTCTGAGCCTGGCAGCAATCTCTCTACCTATCTAGTTCCCAAGGCAGGTTTCCATGCCAGAAACACACATCCCAACTCTGTGGCAGCCTAGACCAGCCACCACACACTTTCTTACACTTAAATCACTACATGAAAGAACACACAACACAATAGCCTTCGGCCCAATTGATAAGATATAATTGCCCACCTAAACATACAAAGCCCAATACACATCCATCCCTTAAAAACATTCATAACAACCTGTAAAGGTGCAGCGTGGAATCTTAACATCACCTGCCATATTGTCCTGCCACTGCTTCTCTCCCTCTCCCTCCTGTCTCTTCCTCCTTTCCTTTCCAGTCTCCTCTTCTTCCTTCAAACTTTTCTCCCATCCTTCCTCCTCCTCCAATGACAGGCCTCCTTCTATCTTGTACCTGCCTCACCTGTGACATCATTCCACATTTCACCCTTTTTGTCTAATTAAAAAAAACTTTTCTCTCAAATATAAGCTGAGCACAAATATTATCTTTTGTAATTAAAAGCATAAAATATATCTAACACCCAGTCCAACACTATATCAGTTAAACAGAACATTTAGTTATCCATCCCAACTTAAGAAAGGCTTAAAATCCATATTATATCTTGGGTAGCTTTTATACTATCTGATAACTATCCAATAAAATACATATTTTCAGAGTTAAACAGCCTGATAGACTATGAGACTATAATCAGTTTTCAACCCCGTCAGAAATCTGAGAATGACCAAATATCTATACACATAGGAAGCCTAACATGGCTTCCAGAACTGAGAGGTTGTAGAGACATGTCTCCACTAGCACAGTCCCCTGTTAGCAACATGTAAGCACAATTCTTCTTCTCTCAAACTTTTCTCCTGCCCATTTTTCCTTCTCATCCAATGACAGGCCTCCTTTTATCTTGTACCTGCCCCACCTATGACATCATCCCACAGATATCCATACCAAGATATGACCTGTATCTCATACCTTTTCTTTTCTCCACTCCTGGTTCTGTCTTCATGCAAAGAGTCTACAGACGTGAAACTCACTAGTCTATGCAACAAGCCTTTATCTAAGCCTTCCTCGATGCCCCTTGCCTTTTGTCTAAGAAGGCATATCTGATCAAGAACAACAGATATCTTTCTTACAGGGGAAGGAAGGGGGAGGGGGAGGGAGAGGGAAAGAGGGAGGCAGGGAGGGAGAGAGGGAGAGAGAGAGAGAGAGAGAGAGAGAGAGAGAGAGAGAGAGAGAGAGAGAGAGAGAGAGATATTTCTCACAACCTGTGAATAGTGTCAGGAGGGTCTTGGTGGACAATTCAGATTCCCAAGTCCTCCAAATTGATTCTAGAAAGGGAATTGATTAGAGGTTTGTACCTTATGAGCCACATTCCCCTCTGTCTTCCCAGCTTCTCATTTCCTTAAGGATGGGCACAGCTGGGGTGGGTCCCCAGGGAAGACAGAGCTACCATTGCTTGGGTGAGAAAGGATGGCACTGTAGACATTTGGCCTTGCTAGTGAGAGTGACAGGAACAATTTTTATCTGCCTTCTTTTGTAAAACCAATCATTTTTACTCTTGCAATACTCTTTGACCAACTCAGAAAGGCAGTAGCTGAGTGACTGCCAAGACCATCTCTAACCCTTCCCATGCCCGGTCTCCTCCTTCCTCTTGCTCCTTCTCCATTTCTTGCTCCTCCCCCTCTACATTCTTTTAATGTGTAAGCTAAATTACAGGTTGTCTTAGCCAGTGCCCTATTGCTATGAAGAGACATCACAGCCACAGGCCCCTCTTATAAAGGAAAGCATTTAATTGAGGCTGGCTTACAGGTTCAGATCTTTACAGCAGGGATCACGGTGGCTCTCAGACAGCCATAGTAGTTGAGAGTTCTACATCTGGATCCACAGGCAGCATGAGGAGACAGACTTTGAGCTTGGCATAGGCTTTTGAAAACACAAATCCTGTCCCCAGTGACATAGTTCCTCTAGCAAGCCTAGCACCCCTCATCCCTCCCAGGTAGTTTCACTTCCTGATGACTAAGCATTCAACTATATGAGCCTATGGGGAACATTTTTATTCAAACCACCACTCAGGTAAAGAGAGAGAACACTGCCAAGGCATGGACTAGTTTAACCCAGGAGGTGTATTCTAGTTTCCTTTTAATGTTAGGGCCATGTTTACTACATCAGAAGAAATGCAATCTTCTCAGCAGATGCTTAAAAATGAGCCAGGAAGAAAAGAACAAAACTCATTTTCTTGTGAATCAGCCTGCTGGCATCCGCTCTGGAGCCTGAGCCAATAATTCATGCAGAGTGATGCTACTTTTTAAATTGTTTCATGGCCCTCCTCTTACACCATCTTGAGAAATAGCCTAGATTCCAAGAAGCTTCAAAATGAAAAAATAAAAAATAAAAAGAACCCAAGACATCAGGGCCTTACCACATGAAAAGCCATCATCTCAATACCAGCATCACTTATAAGAATGCCTTGTTCCTTAAATCAACATAAATTGGACAAGAGGAAAAAATTTAATTGCTTTTTGATGTTGGCATACATAATGCAGGCTGTGCTAAGAACACATGGAGCACTGGGCTTCTGTACTCAGGGCTCATTGGCAGTCTGGAGGGCCAAAGACACAAAATACATAAGATATAAAATTAGTCAGAGACCCCATGAGAATTAGAACACTTGCTTCGAGTATTATAAATGATAAAATTTCACCTAATCACCTTGCTTCTGGGAACATAATGATAGATGCAGAAATCAAAGACCGAACAGAAGCTTCAAAACGCGAGTTTGAAAACCCTTCCACAAAGTCACCATAGTACGAAATAAATGAATTTATTCTGTCTTAAAAGGAAGTCCTATTGCTACATTGGAGATACCTGTTGCTGAAAACACCGAAGTAAGATTTAACCTTGTTCTTAAATACAGTGAGAAATCAACTAATTTATCTTTTATGATCAACAAGTCATTTGAACTATATTTAAAACAGAACAAAACCTTGATGTTAATATATATTTAGATCCACAAATATTAATGAAGCTAAGACCCTCTCTAATGAAATTGCCTAATTTTCCAGTATGGACACAAAGTATCATTGATGTGTAGATGTTATAGGGAGCCATAATGCTGGCAGTAGATGAGGCCTTAAATATATTCTACATTTATGGTCTTTACATCTGACTGCTTATGTAAAGAGGTGCCTCTCAGATCTTAATGCATATTCTAATTCCTTCAGGGGTCTTGTTGAAATGAAGGTTTACTAGGTCTTGAATGAGACCCAAGGTACATTTAAGTCTTCTCCTAGGTGATATTACAAGGTGCCGACTGATGTCTCATAGTGGCAAATCCCTAAAACTTCATGTCAAAATACAGATGCTGAAGGGTTATTTCCAGAAAGTCCAACTTAGTTCACTTTTAAAACCCCCACCCCTAGAGTTGAGGAAAATGATGCTTAAATCAGGGTAGTTGGGTAATAGGAAATATCACAGTTAGGGGTCAATTCAGAAGTAGGCCAAAGATCACCTAGTTCAACATTCTTTCTCCTGTGTTGTAATCTTCTTACTAAGTGTAAGACTCTTCTGCGCTTTATGATAAAGGATTTCCCTTAGGCAGTAGTGAGGGTCCCCTGTAGAAATGACATCATGAAGAAATATCATGGTTTGTGGTTTCCATTCTGGGTTTTGCAATAACTTTATCTTAGCAGAAGGAAGTGGTTTGTAGTCTGAGTTTCGACATAAGCTTGCCTCCTGTAGCTTTCCTGTCTTCCAGGTAACCATCAGCTACCTGCCATCCACTAATTCAGCCCCCTGCGAACTTACTGTAGGCTGCATTGGCTAGATGGCCCTTTTTATAGTACCTTTTAATAGATTAATTCTACAAAGGGAATTCAGACAGAGGATTGAGGAATTACCTTCAAGGCTCCGATTTTCTTTAGGTTTTGTGAAAGAAAATGTTAGAAGCCTTTGAAATGTCCACTGTTGCCAGCTTTTCCACATGATGTCGCTGTTGGCTTTCATTTCCAATTTGCTCCTGTTGAGTTGATGCTGACTATGAGCCAACTGGCCTCATTAAGATGGCTGGTTGCCTGAAAATGGAATTGCTGCTCTTTCTGTGAGGAATATCTTGTCAAGGTGCTGCTTTGTGGAAGGAACTGCAACCTTTCCTCTGCTACCAAAAGATGAGGAACATTCTTGAACTTCAACAACAGGTTTCTTCTATTTCTTTTCCTCTTATTTGTGTGCCTCATATTTTACCATATGGATGAGATTGCACAGGGGCATCTTTCTATAGGGATCCTCACCATCTGTGCCTTGAAGTCAAGAAGTGTGGTCCCAGTCAAGCTTGTGTGCTAATCATTAGGACAGCATGCGTGGAGAGCTTGTTGAACAGAAGAACCAGACTGCCTAGCAGGACACATCCTCAGAAGGAGAGGCTATGTTAGTCCCCTCGATGGTTTCCATGTTTTAGTCTATGGGGATAATTCACTTTTAATTTCTTTCTAAATACAATCAGGTAACTTCCAGACATATCAGGAAGTAGAAGAACTGGCCTGATAACCAAGAGGAAACAAGTGACAAAAGGAAACTACTGGAGTTTTAAAACTCATTAGACATGATATAGAGTGTGTTTGATAGTCGCAGGGTCAGAGCTTTTCTTGAAATAAATCATTAAAGTAGTAAAGATCTGTATCTAAACTGATTTATAGTAATTACAGAGTATCAAGACTGAGAATGTTTCTAAGGATGATGAAAGGCTCCTATACTGTAAATCTTTTGCAATTTTTTCTTCAGTTGTATTCATTAACGACCTAATAAACTCTCTGTGATTTATGTTCTCTGTGAAGTGTTTGTGTTGTGCAGCTATTTCTTCTGAATTTAAACATTTCCTCTCAAAGGAAGTCTTTCTGCATCTCAGTAAAGAAAGTTAAAAGGCCCCTGAACATGGACTAACCTAGTAGGTCTTAGGAAGTAAACAAATATGACAAGTTTTAGGAAGTTCCTGAAACTTACAAGAGTAAGTTTATGTGAGTGGTAACTATAGATGATGAGAAGAGATTCTTCCAAAGGTTGAGCTTCTACAAGTCTGAGCATGTTTCGTAGTAGAGCAGTTCCCCTGGGAATATATCTGTGGCAGAAATTCTTGTCCCAGAGAGATAAGCTGGTACTTTATGAAATATATGCATTTTGATGAATATAGTTTCTTCTCTCTGTCTCTGTCTCTCTCTGTCTCTCTCTGTCTGTCTCTGTCTCTGTCTCTGTCTCTGTCTCTGTCTCTCTCTGTCTCTCTCTCTCTAGATTCCTGTGGATGTCTGATACATCAAATCTTCTGCAGCTGGAGCTACAGGTAGTTGTTAGTTGCCCAATGTGGGGTCTGGAAACTGAGCAACTGAGCTCGAGTTGCTCTATAGAGCAGTACATACTCTTAACTGCTTAGTCATCATCTCTTCAGCTCCTTGACGCCTATATATTGGAAACTATTAATTGGGATCTTGACTTTTCTCCTGATGCCTATATATTGGAAACTATTAATTGGGGTGGGGGGCACAACAGATATAAAATATACATTTTAAGTGACTGTGAGCTATAAAATTCTTTTAAAATTTAATGTTTCCTCTTCATAAGTGGATGTAATAAAATTAGATAGCACATGTGAGTGAGCATATGCATTCGTACATGTATTGTATACATACTCACAGACATTTTTCCAGTGTTATGTTTCACTTTCATTACTTTATTTCATGCTCTAAACCTTAGTAGTTTCATTATATTTATGGCATCACTTGGTTTTTATCAAGTTTTTCTTACATTTCTAATATATTTTTCATAAATAAACACATATATATGTAGCTATTTTATTAGTAGTGTCATGTTTTGATTGTTCTATGAATGAATGGTGCCAATTATAATTTTAAAACTCCCCCTTTCATACCACTTTTAATATTTGAGCTTTTCTAATAAAATGTGACCATTCTTGCCTCCTTGAACATTCACATTTACCTTTTCTTTCTCTAGTGCTGTCAATTGGTCTGAGGATGTTTCTTGTGAAGAGCATGGTGCTTGTGTTCCCCCCACCCCCCACCCCAATTTGACAGCTTTGGTCTTTTCACCAAAGGATGCAGTGAGAGGACTCAGTTTTCAAAATGAACCAGAGAACAGAAGGGAGACTGCCCTACATATTCAAGCAGATCCTATTCTGAAGATAAAGGAAACACCCAGGCAGGAGAACTAAGCAGCCGCTTACAGGCAAAGGTGTACCCATAGGAAATGCTCTGGGAATTGTAATTAATTGTTTTACAGATTAGGAGAGTCACCAAGACTCCCTTGTAACATTTCTCCTCAAAGAATGTTCCATGGGGAAGAAATAAAAACCTAAGCAGTCTAGGAAGCTGGGAGACTCAGAAGAAATAGGAAAGAGCTGGGTGATTGAAGCTTCTACTGAGACAATTAAGGAGGGTACTCAGCAGGATGCCTGGGACAGAAACAACTGGAGGTCAAGTGCTGACAAACAGCACTAGCTCTTGCAACACTAATATATCCCCAAGAGTGAACAGACTAACAGGAAGAGAGGCCCCTCTTATTGTTCTCTCAGGGGTTAAGGAGGCCCGGAATGCTGCAGGCTTCCAAATTAATAGACAGTGCCAAAAGCAGACGTGGATCCAGGTTTCGAGAGGCCTAAACTTTAAACCAAAGAAAAAGATGTAAACCTGGGCATGTGACTCATTGATAGAGTACTGGCCTGGAAGGCACAACGTCATGAGTTCCATCCCCAACACTGAAAAAGAATAAAAGATGCCATGTTATCTACTGATCTAAGTATGTACTGAGGCAAGGAAAGGAGTCTTGGCCAATGCCTGGGACTTTAGAATTTCAGGTCTTTTTCTCTGTACGTTTTTGGGCAGGTTGCCAGCAACACTTCCATGAAATGTTGCCTTGCCAGAGGCAAGAGTTTCCTTGCCACTGAGAGTGTGTATTGAACATGATTAACCCAGGAATGGAGAAGGTAACTTACAAACAAAGGTGCTATGAGAATGCTGCCAGAACTAGTAAACTGTTTATCCATGAACAAAGCTGAGTGATTTGAGGACTCAAGAGCCCTGTCATAAAATCAGAGTCCTGATTTTTTAGTTGTTTGGGGGGACACCCTGTAGGTAGTCAAAAGAGCAGCATGGAGAAAGCCTACCTTCCAGGAAGAATAAAATAGAGGTGGTTAGGATCCAGGAATGTTAAGCTTTTGGCCACACTTTCAGTTGCTTTATTAAAAGTGATGAGAGTAGATTTAAGGCAAGAAGAATTTAATCAAAGGACCACTGAATGAACACTGCAACAGCCCAAAGGTTGACTATTATAGTTTAAAAATTGAATAGTTGACTAATTATAAATTATCACATTTTTTAGTAAGTTTAGTGTTCAGTCTGAATATTGCTGTCCCCAGGAAAATGAATAAACCACTGACCTTTCTCTAGTCAGTGAAGCCACTGTAAGGAGCCGGGTGCGTTTAAGGAGCATGCTCAAATTCCCTAAATTTCACAGCCCCAGCAAGACAATGTGGAGTCATTTTAAAGCAGTTAATTACTTGAACTCTCTTATTGCAAAAGAGATGAGAGGATTAGTCCGGTCTAAAGGCCTCTGAAGCAACATTGAGGCTCCGGGTGAGATGACTACCTGATATATAAACCTTCAATCCCTTGCTTGCTTGATTTTACTGCTGAGCTGTACACATTAGAGACCTTCCTTTTCCTGCTGCTAAGGCCCCGAGTGAGCCAGAGTCTGGTTGTGTATTAGGAGCTCACCCTTATTTGGGGTAGATAGAAATGGTGTCAGCCTAGGATTGGGTTTATGATCTATGTCTTGGATACCAGGCCTGGTCACCAATCCCTGTGGTATCTCTTTCATGCATGCTCAGTCTATACAGTTTGCTTTCACTCTTGATGAAGAACTGGCTTCCTGCAAGAGATCTAAGACTTCCCTAGGGGGAGATCTTAACAACCCACTGAGCCTGACAGAACTCTTTCTTGGACAAATGGACTCTATGCCTTTCGGCTTATATCTGAGTCCTGCTTCATGCCTAATAGACCCTATTCCTCCCAAACTCATAAGTAATTTAGGAAATTCTCAACGGTATTGACCCTGTATTTGTAACAGCTTTTTTCGCTCTCAGTCGGAGTTTTAATATAACTGTGTTATAATACAGTTTATGAATAGATATGTATATACACACACACACACACACACACACACACACACACAAACATGCGCTCACACACATACACATGTAACTTTGAACTATGTAACCTTTTGTAAAGGAAGCAGTGGATTTGCTAAGGTAAACTTGGAGAACCAGAATGAAATTCTCATGTTTTAGGTTTAATATAGTGTTCCCAGACCCAATCCTCAACACAGCAGTTGTTGTCACTGCCTGAAATGAGGGGTCCAAGGAGAACTGGCCTAGTGACTGAGACAGTCTGCCTGGATGGAGCCTGCCACACTTGCTTTTATTGTCTCCCAAATTCAATCTGACCTTGGTCTCAAGGATTTGGTCTCCACTGATCTCCCTATTTGGGACACATATAAGAACTAAGGCTATTCTCGTGTGTGGGCATTTTCAGGGCCAAAGCATCTAATAAAGCTTTGAATAGGTTTCGGTGCACGTTGTTATTTATCAATAACTTTTCTTCGTAAAAGTCTCACAGTAGTGAGATTTCTAGCTAATGTTTACTGTGTGGAAACGGTGTAAAAATTGCTACAGTGAAACTGCGTTTTAAAGCACTGTTCACTGAGCTTATTTCAGTCAAAAACGTGCCATCCCTTGATAACCACTGTGGGTTCCATTGGTCATTTTAATATTTCTTAAATTAATTAACTAATCAATTAATTTTGTGTGTATATGTGTGTGCATGAGTGTGTACAGGCATGTATGTGCATGTGTGTGTGCATATGCCTACAAGCCTGCATGCATATGTGTATGTACGTGTGTGTGTGTGTGTGTGTGTGTGTTTGTGTCTGTGTGTGTATGTGTGTGTAGGTCAAAGGCCACTTTTGGCAGTGGGTTCTGAGAAACAAGCTCATGCTATGCTTTGGTCTGCTAAGCCATCTCACTCTTCCTCACTGATTTTCTATATATTTAATTTTTTTCTTTTCTTTTCTTTTCTTTTTTTTTTCTTTTCTTTTTTTCGGAGCTGGGGAACGAACCCAGGGCCTTGCGCTTGCTAGGCAAGCGCTCTACCACTGAGCTAAATCCCCAACCCCTTAAATTTTTTCTTAATGGATCCTAATTACCTAATTATTGTGGAAAGTATTAAATTCACGAGGCATTGATGATAGCTGAAAAAAATAAGGGAAGAATTTGTTGGGATGCAAAATATAACTCCAGCATTTTAAAAGAGATTCAGCTAGATATAGGAAAGTTGAACACATATCAAGATGATTTGAGAGTGGACACATAATTGTATTCGACCATTGCTAGTTTGACTGAAAGTTACATTATTAATAGCAGTAAGTTATTGAATTTTACTAGGTTTCAGGTACAATTGTTAGCCTTAATATATTGAAATATTATAATAACTGATAAGGTAGATACTGTCATTAAGTAAACTCTATCCAGTTACACTGTTTGAAAACACAGAATCGATAGACCCACTCCACAGCCAATTTAGCTTCAGGTATATCATGGGAAAGAGTTATTTAAGATAAAATGTTACTGTCAATGTAACTTAAGATGAAGTGATTACTAGTGTCAACTGATTATTTCTAATAATCACTGCTAGAATATGACTTCCAGACCCTATAGAAGTAGCATACAAAATTTGACATACATCCCTGTGGTCATCATTGTTAACTAGATAAAAGGTAGGATAGTTAGAAAGTAAAATAAACTAATAATTTTGGAATTTTTCCCATAATATTTTAGATTGTGTCCTTTAAGTTTAGAAATTTATTTAATAAAGTATTGAGGAATTCTGGTATTGAGGTATATCTACAAAAATGGGACCTAGATTCTTAAGTTGTCAGACAAACTTCTGTTATATATACCATATCATTGTTGGATAGAAGGTAGGTACAGAGCCTAATTCTCATTCACGCTCCATAGATACTTAAAAGGGAAAAATATATCCAAGCCAAATTTGAAGGTTATTATTCACACATTTTAAACAATACCATACCCAAGCTCAGATTGTAAAGAACATTTTTAAAAGAACACTTTCTCCTCCATTAATTATGTCGATTGCTTCCCCAGCAATTTACATTCATGAACCTTGGTTTCTAAGGTGTTTTTGTAATGACATCATAAAGGAATGAGCACAGCTTTTTCAGCCTTTGGTTTGTGAAATGGCTAAGGGCACCTTTTAAGAGTTCCCATTGTTCTATAGCGGTGCACTTCCTCCTCTGAGAATAATTGCATTACCTTTGCCTACTCCTGGATATCCTTGAAAATAAAACACAAGGTTTTATCTCAGAGATAAACGTCCTGCAAGCCTGACAGTCAACCCTGTGCTTGCTAATTCCCCTGCTCAAGTTCATGACCTCCACTGTTGTCAATCTTACAAAAGAACATTCCCGCACTTTCCTTTTGGTGACTGGAAGAGAAATGTTTTGTTTAAACTCCCACTAACAAGTCCCACAACAACTCTGTTAGCAAGTTAATGGAGTGGCAGAGCAAGGACCATCAGGCTTGCCTGTACAGTCTGTGTTATTTTAGACTTGCCAAAGACTCCTAAAGTAACCACATACATTACACATTCAACTTTAACCCAGCCGACTCATGCGGGGCTTCTCTCACTTTTCAATCTCACCTTGTTCCTTCCAAGAGTCTCTCATGGTTAGGGCATTCTTCTTATGAAACAAAGTAGAAAATGATGGATGTGATAGAAATTATCTCCCTTAGACTACAAATTACCTGTGCTGGATACCGGCCAAGGTTTTCCTCTGAGGAAAGTCCAATGGGTCAGGCTGAATACAAAGGTGTCTTTCACACAGAAGGGATGTTCAGATTTTAGCAATCTTCTTTGTAACAATAAGTCAATTCTTTCAGGAAATCATTCTCATGTATTTTATCGGTTAAAACAGGGTCAGATTCCCATAGAATCTTGTCACTCTAACCAAGGCATTAAATGTGGGGACTTATCTCTCATTGACTCATTTACTATGTGAACCTCCTCAGAGAACTGGGACAGGGTTGTTTTACCATGGTTGTCTTAAACGCATCATTTAGCTTGGAAAGATACATTTTGATATGAAGAGTCAAGGCATTTTGTGGTCTGTGCAGGCTCTGTTATCTCCAATTTATTAAAATATAACGATACATTAACCTTCTAGTTAAAAAGCACACACTGAAAAATTCTTATTTCCTTTGTTTCACAAGATCACATTAAGTGTCATTACAGGAATGTAAACAAAGTTTCACGTCCGAAAAGACAAACCCAGAAGAAAATATGGTAGCCGGCTGAGAGACATTTGGAGTGGGACATGCATGCAAGGTTGTAACTGATTTATCAGGGCAGGGGCAGCTAAACGTATGCAATAGACAGCATGGCTACTCATGACATGTGAGAGAGCTCTCAGAGGATGCACTCCGGGTACTTGGAGGTCCCTGGGCTCTACTAAACAAGGATAAACTTGATGAAAACATAGGAAGCAGGCAGAGCCCTTGATGGTTCTTCTTACTTCCGAAGACCAAGTAGCTACTTTCATATTTTGAAACATGACTTCTCTTGGGAGAATAATTTTTTTAAACCTCTAGATGTTCTAGAAAAGTATCAAGAAGGCATGGGTAAGGACAGATGCTGAACAAATGAAGAAATGAAGACCTGAAGCTTTGTACCCAGTATCCAGTGATCCCTCAAGGGCTGCGGCGGTCCAGCATGTCTTCAACAGAGTGAGTGAATCTATTTCAGTGCTTCTCAACCACCCAGTTCCAAGCACGTTTTATTATTTTTTTTTATTCCCCTCTACCTCTAGGCTTAGAAAGAAAACCAGAAGCTTGGAAAGATTTACACATATTTGAGACTTTCTTCAATGAATTGTCCACTTCCTAAAGCTTGCAGCTAGTAAATTTCAGTAAATGCAAGTGGACAATCAATGAATCACCAGGTATTTAGGAATACATCTCAAAAAAGAGGAACAAAACAAAGAGAACACGGGACGTCACACTTGGAAACCTCAAATTATAACCCTACAAAGTTAACCTGGGAAGAAACTGCCACACAGAATGTTGGTATAAATTCTCAATCAACATAAAATTTACAAGTTTATTCTTTCATTCTGTGGACTGTCTTTTCACTTTCTCAACAGGATCTATTTGTCAGGTCTCAATAAAACACGAGACAAGTCTCACTCAGTACACCTACCCTAAACCTCTCCCTCTCACAGGCTAGGCTTCTGCTTCGTTTCCCCCAGTGTCTGATTTCTATATTACTCAGTGATTTCAGCTACTTGCCCTCCTGGTTCTTATCTTCTCTTGGCTTGGTTCTTTTGTTCCATTGGCTCTTCTCTTGGTCTTTGACTCCTTTCTTGGTTCTTAGTGTTGCAGTAAATCTCCAATCCAAATAAGCCTGTGTACAACTCAATTCTCCAGCTATGAGATACCTTAAAAGTTGTTGTTTCTTCAGGCCACATGCATATACCCAAAAGATGCCCCGACATATAACAAAGACACATGCTCAACTATGTTCATAGCAGCCTTATTTACAATAGCCAGAAACTGGAAAGAACCCAGATGCCCTTCAACAGAGGAATGGATACAGAAAATGTGGTACATTTACACAATGGAATACTACTCTGCTATCAAAAAGAGCAACTTTATGAAATTCTTAGGCAAATGGATGGAACTGGAAAATATCATCCTGAGTGAGGTAACCCAATCACATAAAAACACACACGGTATGCACTCATTGATAAGTGAATATTAGCCCAAATGCTCGAATTACCCTAGATGCACAGAACACTGAAACTGAAGGATGACCAAAATGTGATTGCTTCACTCCTTCTTTAAAAGGGGAACAAGAATACCCTTGGAAGGGAATAGGGAGGCAAAGTTTAGAACAGAGGCTGAAGGAACACCCATTCAGTGCCTGCCCCACATGTGGCCCATACATATACAGCCACCCAATTAGACAAGATGGATGAAGCAAAGAAGTGCAGGCTGACAGGAACTGGATGTAGATCTCTCCTGAGAGACACAGCCAGAATACGGCAAATACATAGGCGAATGCTAGCAGCAAACGACTGAACTGAGAATGGGACCCCAGTTGAAGGAATCAGAGAAAGGACTGAAAGAGCTTGAAGGGGCTTGAGACTCCATATGAACAACAATGCCAACCAACCAGAGCTTCCAGGGACTAAGCCACTACCCAAAGACTATACATGGACTGACTCTGGGCTCCAACTGCAGAAGTAGCAATGAATAGCCTAGTAAGAGCACCAGTGGAAGGGGAAGCCCCTGGTCCTGCCAAGACTGAACCCCCAGTGAGCAGGATTGTTGGGGGGAGGGCCGTAGTGGGAGGAGGATGGGGGGGAACACCCATAGAGAAGGGGAGGGGGAGGGGTTAGGGGAATGTTTGCCTGGAAACCGGGAAAGGTAATAACAATTGAAATGTAAATAAGAAATACCCAATTTAATAAAGATGGAGAAGAAGAAAAAAGAAATCCAAGAACAAGTCTTTAACCATATCAGAAATCCAAGAACAACTAATATTCCCTGAAAATATGAGAAGCACAAAACATAGTTTCCAAAATTAGTCCATTTAGAGACTACCGATTACCTGGGCAGTCCCTCATTCTTCATAGTTTGGAGCATCAGTTTCAGCCTTCTGGCCCAGGATCATGTGACAGACCTTTGTAATGTAAATTTTGAGGGACTAATTGCCCTGTCTTGGTAGAGATTATCAGTCAACTATTCTGCACAGTGTGTCCTTTTTCTGGACAGTATTTGTCTGTAGATGTATTGAGGCAATTCTTGACTAGTGGCTTTCTTGCCACAACTGAAACAAGTCCTCTGATGCTCAATTTCTTCTTTGAGTCCAAGAAAGGGGTGCTGTCAGGAGTAGACAGGTCTCTAGTCAAGTCCTCTTTAATAAAGAAATGCCCATAAACATCATATTCTGTGGACTTCTGATGCTGTTTGAAGACTATGCAGCAAAGCATTTCTGAACTGTTAAGTCTTGACTACTCTCAGCCATTTCTAATTGAAATATCTAAAAAATACCACTTTAATTAGCTCAGAACTATGAGTTTGCTATCTGGTCCTTAACTCGTATTGCCTAATCATCAAAAAACAGTTTATAATAGTAGTTCTAGAAGGGCTGGGTCTAAGCCTCATATTCTTAAATGTGATGTATAGGCACAATGCCTATATGAGAGTAATAATATTAATCCCAATTTATATCATAAAGACATTCATACCAAAGAAAAACCTTAAATTTGTATCAAATAAATTCTGTACCAATGTAAGAAATTATAACTTCAACTTTCTATCAATTATAAGGATTTCTACGTTATTACTATAAGATATAGTTATGTAATGTTTTGTTTAAGAGCAAATTTGATAACCTATTTGACTATTACTCTAACTTCTATGGTATTACTATACCCCCTTTCTCTTCTAACCCCTTCCCCTTTATCTGAGGACAGATAGAAAAGAGGAAAGGAAAGGTAGAAATCCCTGAGTTTAAGCTTTCTAGTTTCCTCCCTGTAGAAGGCTACATTTGTAAAATATCTCTTAAAATGACAACATACCTATCATTCATAAAAATACCAGAACCATCCACTACAACATAAGAAAATGGGATGATGATCTCTTTTGTCTACTTCGGGATGAATTGGGGCAAAGAATTCCCTTCTGGGGGCCCAAAGGGAAATAGGAAAATTGGCTTTGTCAAAGGAGAGCTGGCTGGCATCATTTGCCTTCCAGTCACTCTGTGCTGAGAAAGTTCATTGTTTAGCTGAAATCTTGACAATGGCAGTCTGAAAGAAAGGGTGTTCTGGAAAAGTTCTGGGAGCACATCTTTAAAAGAAGCAGTTTTGATGTAGTTGAGGTAGAATCAAACATGGAACTGGAATGGAAAGTCCCAGAATCTCAATATCCCAGAATGTGAATCTTCTCAGGGCTGACTTTCTCTTCTTTGATCCTGCAATATACAAAACTTATAAGCAGCATATAGTTCTATAAAGATATTCACATAGACTGTGCAGGGTGTACAGATTGGTTAGTGAAGGTTAATAAAGATGGCTGCCTTTCTTCAGGTTAGTTTGTTCACGTAATCAAACTGCAGTATAACTTTGTATACATGCCATCTTAAATGGATATCTTAAAGGATAACAACAAATCATGATAATAATGAATCATGAGATATTTGTACCCAATAAGTGTTATTGGCTGTGTATAGACATTTTAGTCTCAGCCAGTTCTAGAGCTGTCTCCATATACAGAGACCCAAACAGCACTCCATATGCATCATCTATTTTGTTGATTGTGTTAGTCTCCCTTTTCTTCTTCATCACCAAGGTCTTCAGTAGGTCTCCCTTTGTCATGTCTGATTTTTATCAACTTGGAAGGAACCCACGGTTTTTCTTTTCCTATAGAAACATAGGCATAACCTCTTCCCCAGAATAACACATTTCCCACTTTCCAATCTGATGTCAGGATATACTTAATATAAACAGGCTGGTTCAGTTTAGTAGTAGTTTTTCCCACAATCCAGTGTCTTTCAGCAGCTGTGGTGTTTTGTTCATTAAAAAACTTAAGGCTAATAAACCACTATGTAATCTATCTTTGGGTTTTTTTTTGTTGCCCCCTTTTGCCTATTAAGTATCTTCTTTAGAGTTTGATTAGATCTCTCCACAATCACTTGTCCTGTAGGATTTTGTGATGTGTCTGTAACATGTTTTACATTAAAATATGTAAAAAACTGCTTCATCTTATTAGGGATATGTGCAGGACTGTTGTCCACTTTAATTTGTATGGGTATTCCCATAATGGCCATAACTTCTAACAAATGTGTAATTACAGAATCAGTCTTTTCTGATGCTAAGGAAGTTGTCCACTGAAATCCTGAATATGTATCTATAGTATGGTACACATATTTTAGTTTACCAAACTCTGAAAATGGAAGACATTCATTTGCCAAATAGCATTTCTTTAGGTACCCTTACAGTTAGTTCCTATAGCTAAT
This sequence comes from Rattus norvegicus, assembly GCF_021556685.1. NCBI lineage: Eukaryota > Metazoa > Chordata > Mammalia > Rodentia > Muridae > Rattus > Rattus norvegicus. Next base: position 60,012,533 of record NC_141538.1, on the reverse strand, counting down.
GGAGTTCGGTTATATGATGAACAAGTAGGACACTGGCTCACAATTTCCTTGGCTTGTTGCCAAGTGATAGAGAATTCTTTCTTTAAATCCTTGCTGTTAACATGGTGTTTTTTTTTTTTTTGTTGTTGTTGTTTTTGTTTTTGTTTTTTTATGGAATTTCTAAGCCTCTAGTACACTTCCTATCAATAGCTGGTCAATTTCATTATTGTCTTGCACCAGAGGGCCTGGCGGATCTCTATGGGATCTTATGTGTGCTATATATAATGGATAATTCTTATTTCTGATCATTTGTTGTTAGCTGAATAGTGAATTCAATTCAGAATCATCCTGAATATGTTCAGCAGTTTCTATATGTGTAACAACCCTTTCTCTGTTAGCTCCTCTCTTGGTTCTCGGCTCTTCTCTTGGTCCTTTACTCCTTTTTGGGTCCTTGGCTCCTCTCTTGGTCCACTTGCCCCCTTCTCTCTTGTTTCATTCTCCCCTGCCTTCTTTCACGGCCCGGGTCTATTCTGCTGGCCGTGTTTTGCCTAGAGCCTTCCAGATATCTCTGGCTATATTCTCCCTCATATTTATAATAAAACCCTTCTCCTCCACCATGCCCTCATTTTCATTTACTGTTGAAGCACAAGTATTTTAATATTGATAAAGTTCAAAACGTTAATGATTTAAATCTATGTTTTAATAGTTTTGTAGCTTCAACTCTTGAATGTAGGCCTTGCATACAATTTGAATCAATCTTGTTTCTTCTAAGTAGAGCTAAAATAAACAAATTTATGGCAAAATTTTAATCAAAAAGTCACAGTAGATAGCAAATTTACCAGGAATGATATCTGCTAAACCTGGCAATTTTGGTATCCTGTGTAATTGAATAGCATTATTTAAGCATTCTGGGATTTATATCTTTACTTGCTTCCCACTTATTAGTTGCTTCTTATAATGTTACCAATTATAAATGTGAATTTAAGCTCATATTTAGTCCCGAATTTCAATGCTAAGAGAAACAAAAATCCATTTTGTCTTAATAACACACAATTATGTAATATTATACTATGATATCCAGAATTCACTTGATTCACGAGTTTCTTCTGTTAAACAGATTTAAACTAATATTGCCAAAACTAAATCCACTATGGAAAGATACACGTTTAAAATTCTGCTAATCTTAAAGGGAACATGAAAGAAAATATAATCAAAAAATGTGTATGGACTCAGACACACAGACACATGGACACAGGCACACACGTCTTACTTCACCTACCTGGAGCTACCAAATGACTAATGGCTTCTATACAGTGGGGACAGAACTTAAAACTTCACACATGCTGGCAAAGGCACGCCTACTGAGCTTTAGCTCCAGTTTTTGTTAGTTTTTGTCTGCAGTGTGAGGTAGTGTCCACTTAATTCTTTGTCATATAAATAAATAGTAGCTCTAACTCCATCCACCGAAAACATTTTTAATGCTTCTTGTATCTCTGTTTTGCCAGTGCTTGGTTTTCTAAGTGCACAAAAGAAAGAGAAGCTACGCCCCAGGTTTCTAACACCAAATCCTATGTTGAGCTGGGGTAAAAGCCGAGAAGACTAATTTTTGATATAAAAGCTTCAAAATGAAAGCTTTATTTTCTGAGCTCTTAGAAAGGCAGCTAGAATGGGATTTGAATTATATATATATAACATTTTTTAAAGAATGGGAACACAAAGTAAGGGAGGTCTTGGGGGGGGGAGTTGTAGTGTTATCTAAATGTATTTTGACAATTGGGTTAAAGAATGGAGTGCCTGTTGGAGACTGGACCATATCCCCGGCACCTAGCTTCAAGGTCCTTAATTCATTCTCCTAGACATTAGGTCTGGAGCTCAGAGTGATAAAGGACAAAGGAGCAGGCAACTACTTGTAGTTAATTCAAGCATAACAGGCAATTGGTTATATATTTTTATAACTTATGCACCTTGGTTTAGATTACAGCAATTTCTGCAGTCTTTACCAGTTTGCAGACAATTAAAAAAAAAGCAAAAACATTTGGAGATGTGGAATAGGTGTTCATTCCTACGCCTAGGAACATGAGCTTGTTTGACCCTGCCAGTAAGATGGAGACGTATCCTTGAGATGGCTGGCTCAGACAGTTGTCTCCTAACAAGTTGTCCCTGGGACATCTGGACTTAAGTAACTGTTTAGAACAGAAGCTATTCAGCTGTAGGGAAGACCTTAGCTCCCCTAGAGCCTGGGACCTTGAATTTAGTTTCTCCATATGATTAAATGGAGTCTGAAAATGAAATGGAGGTATTTAGAATAAGTTTCTTTTGCTTATTCCCAACACTTAGAAGATGGGCCCTTGAGAAATAGAGTTTTAGAGATCTTGAAGAGAGGGCTATTTCAAAGCTGGACAGGAACTCTTCCTACCTCTCAGAATAGGAACAAGAAAATGGTTTTTGATGCTGGTTTGGGCAATATTTTTTAATGACTTCCAAATCATAGAGAACAAAATAAAACAGGGGAATGAAATTATAGTAAATGAAAATGCATCATTACAACAAAGAAAATAATCAACAGAATAAAGATCTGTGAACCATATATTTGACACAGAGTAGCATATAATATTTTACACACACACACCACACACACACACACACACACACACACACACACACACACACACACACACACAAAACTGAACAACTTGATAGCAAGAAAACTGTCAGAGTAGAAAGTAAGCCAAATGCTTGAACAGATATTTTTTCCAAGAGGGAAGCAAATGGACAATAGGTACGAGAAATAATGCTTAACATTATTAGCGAATGTCAACCAAAGCCATAATGAGATGTCACCTTACTTTACTTAGAATGACTATTATGAAAACACAAAAGACAACACGAGTTGGGAAGGATATAGAGAAAAGTGAATTCTTATACACTGGCTGTAGGAATGCATTGATACAATTTGGAAGGTAGTATTGTAGGGCCATAAAAATTTATGTGTATGTGGTGTGTGTGTGTGTGTGTGTGTGTGTGTGTGAGAGAGAGAGAGAGAGAGAGAGAGAGAGAGAGAGAGAGAGAGAGAGAGAGAGAGAGAGAGAGATACTAGAAAGCAAGGGAATATGTCACGTAAGCAACAGAAGAAAGACATTTTTGGGAGGTATGCCTTTCTCCATACACATATTTTATGGCTTTTAATAATTCTTTCTATAAGCTGTGACACTGCTATGAACAAGGTGGAGGCTGAGGGTTTTTGGCTCCAGCTTTAGCCCAAAGTGTAAATTTACTTTCTTTTTTCAGTTTTCCTTTATGCTATAACATTTTCTCTTCATGAAAGTGAGCTTCCCAGTTTGTCTTTGAACATGTTACCATGGCAGATTGGAGGTAGCAGAAGTTATTACCAGAACAACCTTCCTCTCTAACCATTCATAGAGTCAAGAGGACAATTTTGAATCTCAGGCTGTTAAGTGCATTATATTACATTATGTCTGAAATATTAATTTTCCTTGAAATTTCTACTTAACTTTTCAACATTTTCTGAACCTACATAAGTATCGTCCTTGGAATAGCCCCTTCCTATACTTTTCATTGTAGGTTTGCTTGAGCTTTCTTTCATATATAAAGCCCATTAGGATTAAATTCACATTTGCATAATAAACTTTGTTTCAGTGCTACAGTATTTACTCACCTTATGTTTATGTTATAAATATATTAGCTTCTTAAGTATTTGTGATGTTTTATAATTTTCTTTTTATTATTGTACACATTATATAAAATAGTGTCTTTCCTTATAACTATTCTTCATACCTATTTCCTTATAAATAGCATCATTATTATATGTTAATGTCCCATACATTGCTATTTATTATATGCATAACTCAGTTTAGTGTCTTTTACCTCTTATTTATTTTTCTCTACTTACAGTCATTGGTAAAAATGATTTTGCTCAAAGAATACCTAAATGTCTGTATCTACTATGGACAAACTGATATGGGAGAGCAAAGGCTCTATTGTTAATCAGCTATACAACATGCAATTGGTTCTTGGTCAGAGATTTAAACATCCCAAGAAAATAGAATGAAATGAGTGAAATAAAAGGAATCACATTGTGCAAAACTAGTAGTGACAAAGATCTGCCCTTAGAATATTAAAATGATGAGCTTTTCTCACATGGTGATAAGAGCTGAGAGCTGAGTTGAAGCAGTTCATAGAAACAACGAAGTTCTATGATCAGAATTCCAGTTGTATGTTAAGTGTGTTTGCTGTGAAAGACACATGTAATAGTTGTCACAATTCAACTTCTTTAGTAGAATCTTGATTTGATATGTATAAGTAAGAATTGAGACTGCACATATGCAACTCGTTGTCCATACCTATTTACACACTTAATTCATATTTTGATAGCTCCTTTTACTTATGTAAAAGTAGAAATATTATGCTTGCATATTCAAAGAAGATATAAAATACAAAATTTCCCATGCTTTGGAATTTTAATAAACATTTCATTGTTATATCTAAAAAAAAAAAAGAAAGAAAGTGAGCTTCCAGAATCATAATCAGGTTTCCTGCTCTGTGCCCCAGTAATTATACAGTGGAGTGGTGGACTGGCTAGGTCTGGATACAAGGGTAATGGAGAAAGGTGCACGTGAAGGGTAGGGGATTTCAGTGAAAGAAAATGAAGAGGTTCTGTAAATCTAATGTAGAGCATGGCAACTACAATTAATAATATTTTCTTATACTTTAAAAATATTTGAGATCTTAAATGTTCTCATAAAAGTCAAAGGCACTAAAAGATATAATAATAATAGATATTCTAATTGACTCTGTGGTAATTATTTCACAATGTATATACATATATATATATTCATCAAAACATGTTGCATAATGTAACTATATATTTTTCTTTCATTAATGAATTATATGTCAATACAATAAAATTATATATAAGAAAACAAGGGACAAAAATCTACCAGACTCAATTTTTAAAATATTTTTTCTAAAAGATTTATGGGATGATGTGCACTGTGTGTATGCCTGGTACCCCTGCATCTAGAAGAGATTGTTGGATCTCCTGGAGTTGGAGTTATGGGCAACTGTGAACCACATGATGTGTGTGCTAGGAACATGCCTCTGTATGTGCTTTCAGTGCCGTCCATCTCTCCAGCCCAAATTCATTCTTTCACCTTCCACATGGATTTGAAACAGCATAAAGAAAACATAGACTTTGCGAGATGTCTACCAATTTGGCTCTTCCTTCATTTCCTCTGGCCCTATTTTTCTCTATGATACAGTTTTCCAAATGTCTTTACTGCTCTCCTCTTTGTTTTGCAATGGCTCAGCTCAAGGTCAGTTATCCCAGCTTTCCTCCATCTGACAATGTCTTTATTTCACTTCATTTCTGGGAATAGTTTTGGTTAGTTTATATTTCTGGTTTGACAGATCTTCCCTTAAGCTCTCGGAAAAGTTTGTCCTGAGATTTTCTGGTTGACTTAGATAATCTGCTGTCTGCTAATCATGGTGTCCAGGTCAGGGCTCCCTCACCTTTAATGCGCCATTTTTCTCTGAGAATTCTTTTGGGAAGATATGCAGATTGTGTCTGTTTTTCGGTGGACAGATAATGTTATGTCTGAAAGTGGGCTTTTCTCTAGTTATTGAATCTGTTTAGAACATAATTAACACGGTACTTATTAACAGATCATTCTGTATGATTATTCAACACATGCATGCCTTATGCAACATTAAAATCAGAGGAAACATACATATCTACTAAAACACTCATCTCAAAATGGTATGACATTTAAGGTCTTTTACATTTGCCCTTTAAAAATATACACACCTTTATCTATTATCACTTCATTATGCAATTCCATATCTAGACATTTTGTTTATATCTAAGGATAACTTATAACCCCGTGATTGACATTTCCAGTCTCATCTTCCTTGGATCTTCCCCTGCACCAACAACCATATTGTTTTTTTTTTTTAACTTCTATGGGACCATTGTTTTAGATTCCGTGTGAGTGAGATCGCACAGTATTTTTCTTTCTGTGCTCTGCTTATTTCATTTAACCTAATGATCTTCAGCTTCTGTTCACAAAGATGAAAGGAGAAAGACCATTGACCCAAATCATTATGGCCAAATTAATTAAAGCAAACTTTTAAATTCATGTACACAGACTATCCCCTTCTAAGGCAGGTTCTAGAAGTCAGCATCGGATGTGAGAAAGACAAGGCTTTTATAGCTCTGGTAGAAGATGTCAAAATGGGAGGTTTGGTGGGCAAAAGAGGTGGGGTTTCAGGAGCAGAGCATAAGCATACCAAGCTAGTCCTAAGGACCTCCTGAAAAGGAGACATAGTGGCAAAGTGGGCATAACAATGTAGTCCTAACAGGGTGGTCATAGGTGGCCATATAAACTTTTGAAACAAAGGTAGAGTTACAAGATGGCTTAAACAACTTTTGGAACAAAGACATGATTGCCATTCCTGGGACAGGCAGTACAGAATCCTCTATAGTTAAAGGTTACAAGTGGAGCATAAGTCAGTCCTTGAGAAGCAGAGGTTTCATCATAAACAGAAATGAAGCTAGTTTATCTTTATTATAAAATGGCTTTTAAGGCTCAGATGGAGGCAGGCAAGTTCTTTGCTCCATCATTGTTATTATTGTAAATACTAAGATCTCATCCACCTTTTACCAATAGATTCCTTTGGGTTATAGGCTGTACTTATGTTTAGTTTATTTTTTCTAGTAGAACTAATGAAATATGGAATATGTGTAATAAAGATCTGCAAAATAAAGAGAGGAAGGTAAAAGCACTTAAATATAGTGGTAAGATTTCTATATTCAATTAAAAAATAGGATAAAATTAATGATTTAAGTACTGTTAAAAGTAAATAAGTATTATAATGCCATGGGTGGAAAATCACTAAAAATATACTGACTGGTAGTAAGAACAGTTCTAGGAAGAAATAAAAGAAGTAATTTTAAATCATAAGTCTTTAAATAGTCCATAAAAATTCAATAAGAAGAAAAGGAGGAAGTTTTAATAAATGGGAGTTCAGACAACCAGCAAAATGGCGTATTTGTTTAAAAAAATCAATAATCACATTAAATTCAGAATATCTAAGTATTCAATAAAGAGACAATTATTTTCTGAAAAAGCTAAACATAAAACATATGGCCAACTATATGTTATCTGTGAGAAATTTGCCTCAATTATATGATATTTATATACTCAAAGAGAAAAAATAGAAATGAATGCATCATGCAATCACTAGTGGACAGAAAATTGAAGTAGGTCTGATAATATCTAATAAAGTAGATTGTGAACCAAACAGACTTGTTAGTGGAAAAGAAGGAAGTTACATAACAATGAAAGGCTTAATTCTCTATGAAAAGTCTTTGTTTTGGTTGTCTATACAGCTTTTGAAAGAAGTTTCAAGTTATGGGAAGTAAAAGCTAACTGTGGTGATTTGAATAGAAGCTCTCCTAGGCTCATATGTTTGAATGTTTGGTCTATAAAAAGTGGCATTATAATGAAGGTCTGGCCATTTTGGACTAGATATGGCCTTGTTGGAAGAAGTGTGTCACACTGAAGGCAGGCTTTGAGGTTATATACGCTCAAGCTATACTCATTATGGCAGACAGTTTCCTGCTGTCTGTCGATTAAGATGTAGAACCTTTAGCTTTTCCAGCTCCGTGTCTGCCTGCACACTGTCATGCTTCCTGCCATGATGATAATGGACTCAGACTCTGAAATTGTAAACAAGCTCCATTTAAATGTTTTCCTCTATAGGAGTTGCCTTGGTCATGGTGTCTCTTCACAACAATAAAACCATAACTAAGACACTAACAGAGAGGAAGACAAATACTTACTAGTGTCAACACATTCCTCTAAAGAACACACAAAATAGGTAGCAGAAAATAAGCAATATAGAAAAACCAGCATTACAAACAGCTCAATCTAAACACAATGATGTGACATTTAGCATAAGCAAGGATGTTTTAATGCAGTGCACCAGGAACTTTTAAGCAGGTGAACCAAACCTTTAGCCACAGAAAATGCTAACACATTTAGAAGCATTCGAATCCAACCAAGAATATATTTTTCTGATAATGGAACCAAATTAGGGATCAATAATAGAAAGATAGCAGAAAAATGTCCAAACAATAGAGAATTTAAGCAGCATAGTTCTATATGTTACATAAAAACAAGAGGAAACCTTATATGGGGAGTTTGTTTTTTTTTTTTTTTTTGGCTGTTTTGTTTTTAAGATAGACTCACTTCATAGCCTTGGTTAGGTATAGATTTTTATTTTATTTTATTTTATTTTGTGTGGCTATTTTGCCTGCATGTATGTGCATGTGCCACATATATGCCTGGGGCCCACTGAGGTCAGAAGAAGGCATTGGGTTCTCTGAAACTAGAGTCAGACAGTTGTGAGCCACCGTATGAATAATGGGAATAAAGTCTGGGTCATCTGAAAGGGCAAAAAGTGCTCTCAACCATTGAGGCATCTTTCCAGCACTCTGAGGATAAAGATTTTCAACTGAATCAAGTGAAAACACAGCATGGCACAATTTGTAAGAGTCAAATAAAGGAATGTGGAGAGTAAAATGCTCAGCTTTAAGTGCCCATTCTAAGAAGGAAGAAAGGTCCCAAATAAATAACCCAAGCCACTCTGCCAAGAGCTCCACTGATGTAAATTAAGATGCTTGCAGCTAACCATCAGACTCAGCACTGGGACTACAATGGAGGAGTTAGAGAAAGGACTGAAGGAGCTGAAGAAGTTTGCAACCCCATAGGAAGAACAACAATACCAACCAACCAGAGCCCCAGAGATCCCAGGAACTAAACCACTAACCAAAGAGTACACATGGCTCCAGCTGCATATGTAGCAGAAGATGGCATTGTCTGGCATCAATAGGAAGAGAAACCTTTGGTCCTGTGAAGGCACATTTCCTCAGTGTAGGGGAATGCCAGGGTGTTGAGGTGGGAGTGGGTGGGTGGGGGAACAATTTCAAAGAAGCAGGGAGAAGGGGAATAAGAGGGGGGGGGACCAGTTGAAATGTAAACAGATAAACTATCCAATAAAAAAAAATAAGAACATGGAATGCTGCCTCACCTGAGAACAGAGGTAAGAACAACTCTTCTGCCCTGAGTGACCCGCCTGCAGGCCTCAGGACACACAAACCCTGGAGCTGTCTGGGAAGGGACCCTTCCAGTTTCTGCATCATGGTCCCATAGCTCCCTGTGTACCCAGATCTGGCTGTAAGAAAACAGGTCTACAGAGTGCCGACACACAGGCTTACATGAGGGTCAAACCACTGTCAGAGACAGCAAGACAGGATAGCACCAGAGACAACCTGATGGTGAGAAGCAAGTGCAGGAACCTGAGCAACAGAAATTTGCCATCATCAGAGCACAGTTCTCCGACAAAGCAAACACTGGATATCCAAACACACCAGAAAAGAAAGATTTGGATTTTTTTTTTCAAAGCCAATTTTTTTTTTAACAAAGAGAGCTTTTTATTAACTTGAGTGTTTCTTATTTACATTTCGAGTGTTATTCCCTTTCCCCGGTTTCCAGGCAAATATCCCCCTAATCCCTCCCCCTCCCCTTCTTTATGGGTGTTCCCCTCCCCACCCTCCCCCCAGAAAGATTTGGATTTAAAATCACATCACATGATGATGATAGAGGACATTAAGAAGGACATAAATAACTCCTTTAAAGAAATACAGGACAACACAGGTAAACAAATAGAAGCACTTAAAGAAGAAACACAAAATCCTTTAAAGAATTACAAGGAAAATGCAACCAAACAGGTGAAGGAATTGACAAAAACCATTCAGGATTTAAAAATAGAAACAGAAACAATGAAGAAATCACAAAGGCAGACAACCCTGGAGATAGAAAATCTAGGAAAGAGATCAGGAGTCATAGATGCAAGCATCACGTACAGAATTCAAGAGATAGAAGAGAGAATCTCAGGGGTAGAAGATACCATAGAAAACATTGATGCAACAGTCAAAGAAAATGTAAAATGCAAAAAGCTCCTAACCCCAAACATCCAGGAAATCCAGGACACAATGAGAAGATCAAACCTAAGGACTATAGTTATACAAGAGAGCAAAGACTCCAAACTTAAGAGGCCAGCAAATATCTTCAACAAGATTACACATTCACTGGGGGTTCAGTCTTGGCAGGACCAAGGGCTTCCCCTTCCACTGGTGCTCTTACTAGGCTATTCATTGCTACCTATGAGGTTGGAGCCCAGGGTCAGTCCAGTTGGGTAGTGGCTTAGTCCTGGAACCCTCAGTGAATGTGATTGTTGGGGGGAAGGGTGGTAATGGGGGGAGGATGGGGAGGTGAACACCCATAGAGAAGGGGAGGAGGAGGGGTTAAGGGGATGTTGGCCCGGAAACCAGGAAGGGGAATAACAATCGAAATGTAAATAAGAAATACTCAAGTTAATAAAGATGGAAAAAAAAGATTATAGAAGAAAACTTCCCTAACCTAAAGAAAGAGATGCCTATAATCATACAGGAAGCCTGAAGAACTCCAAATAGATTAGACCATAAAAGAAATTCCTTCCATCACATAAGAGTCAAAACATCAAATGCACACAACAATAAAAGAATGTTAGAAGCAGTAAGGAAAAAAGGTAATGTAACATATAAAGGCAGACCTATCAGAATTACACCAGACTTCTCACTAGAGGCTATGAAAGCCTGAAGATCATGGACAGAAGTCATACACCCCCTAAGAGAACACAAATACCAGCCCAGGATACCATATCAAGTAAAACTCTCAATTAACATAGATGGATAAACTAAGATATTCCATGACAAAACCATATTAATAAAATATCTTTCTACAAATCCAACCCTATAAAGGATAATAGATGGAAAACTCACACACAGGAAGGGAAACTACACCCTAGAAAAGAAAAGAGTAATCTTCTTGTAAGAAACCCAAAAGGAAGAGAGCACACAAACATAATTCTACCTGTAATAACAAAAATAGCAGGAAACAACAATCACTATTTCTTAATATTTCTTAACATCATGAACTCAATTCCCCAATAAAAAGACATAGACTAACAGACTGGATACAGAAAGAGGACCCAGGATTTTTCTACATATAGCAAACACACCTCAGGGACAAAGACAGACACACTACCTCAGGGTAAAAGTCTGGAAAACAATTTTCCAAGCAAATGATTCCAAGAAGCAAGCTGGAGTTGCCATTCTAATACCAAATAAAATTGACTTTCTATCAAAAGTTATCAAAAAAGATAAGGAAGGACACTTCCTATTAATCCAAAAAAACCCCACCAAGATGAACTCTTAATCCTGAATATCTATGCTCCAATTGCAAGGGCACCTACATTCATAAAAGAAATCTTACTAAAGCTCAAAGCACACATTGCACCTCACACAATAATAGTGGGAGATTTGAACACCGCTCTCTCATCAATAGACAGATCATGGAAACAGAAACTAAACAGAGACATAGAGAAACTAACAGAAATTACGAACAAATATATTTAACAGATTTTTATAGAACATTTCATTCTAAAACAAAAGAATATATCTTCTTCTCAGCTATAGGTGACGGCAGCAACTGGAAGGGTCCTGCCCCTACTGCTCCTACTGCACAGGGGGCACAGATGGGACTAGGCATTTTCCTCTTGAGTCAGGAATGTGGACAGAGAGTAGTCTCCTCTGGTTTCTCAGGAATGTCTGTACTTCTGAGGGTCCAGCTCTCCCCCGACCAAGTGATTTGGGTGCAGGGAGGTGTTTGACCAGTTCAGTTCAGATCTGGGTGTAGATCTGGACATCAGGGATCCTGCAGCTGACTGCTCCTATATTCCCGTGTCCAGAGGCACTATACAATTTTCTCTTGGGCCAGGCATGTAGGCAAAGGTGGGCAGAAGTTGCAGTCTGTCCTGTTCCTCAGTCTCAGGATTGCCTGCACTTCTGGGTGTTCAGCTCTCTCTCCCACGGGATTTGTGAGAAGGGAGCTGTGGGTCAGGATAAGATGCTTTACTCCTTAAAAGGGAGAATAAAAATATTCATAGGAGGAGATATGGAGACAAAGTTTGGGTTAGAGACTGAAGGAATGGCCATTCAGAGACTGCCCCACCTGGGGATCCAGACCAAAACTCGACAATATTGATGAAGCCAAGAGCTGCCTTCTGTCAGGAGCCTGATGTTTCTGTCTCCTGAGGGGCTCAGCCAGAGCATGAGGAATACAGAGGCGAATGCTAGCAGCAAACCCTTGAACTGAGAACGAGGTCCCTGTTGGAGGAGTTAGAGAAAGGATTGAAGGAGCTGAAGGGGCTTGCAACCCCCTAAGAACAACAATACCAACCAATCAGAGCTCCCAGGGACTAAACCACTACCCAAAGAGTACACAGGGACAGACCTATGGCTCCAGCTGCATATGTAGCAGAGGAAATAGAAAATGAAAAAAAAAAAAAAACCAAAAACAAAATTAATCCAAATCAAGCAAAAGAAAGGAAGCAATAAATTAAGACCAGATCCATAAAACTACTCATAGAAAAATCTCACTCATTGGAAATATCACAGTGATAAATGCTTAGCAAAATTCATGGGGAAATGATATAAAGCAACCGCCTGAGAATCAATACGGATTACCTCACTTTCTACCATGTAATCTGTGATAAGATAATAAAATCCCTAAAATAACATCATATTCATATATTTTACAACATAGATAAAAAGACATTTTCTCAAAAACTATAATCAACAAAATCTTCACGCAGAAATAGAAAAGCACCAAAACTCTAGAAGAAGGGGATAGTTTGGGCCAAAATGAGATTAAAGAAACTGACTTTGGGCCATAGTAGTGGGTTGTTTGTAAATGCAAACCTATCATGAAAGTCGATGCTCAATCTGTGTTGCAAGAGGAAAAATTAATTGAAATTAATAGAAATGAATTTTTAATCCATATATTAGTAATAAATTAAGGTGAACAGATTGTATATCATATATATGATATACAATATATACCATATATATGTATATATATAAATATATGTATATATATGTATATATATAAATATATGTATATATATATGTATATATATATATATATATATATATATATATATATAGTCTCAGTGACAAGTATAATGATTTTCAACCATTGAAGGAATTTTTGTTTAGAATGTATTGCATGTGTGACTAAAGAATTCTTTAGAACTACAGCTCATGTTATTTCTTGAACTTAACGGATACCTGCTCATTAAAAATATACTATTTCCTATGCACTGTTGCAGACTTTCCTAGTATTGTTGGTGGAGGAAAGGGTCACATGCTTCTATTATGCCAAGCAAATCATCAGTGCTTGACTTTAGAACCCAGCATAGGGTGCTCCTCCATCATGGTTCTAACGACTCAAATCGCACAGGCATCAGCGTTATTCTTCAGTTCCATTTAGCTTGGAAAACTACACAGCTGGAGATTTTTTCACTTAATCCCAGCCTACAGTAGACACTGAATTATGGGGCACAATGCTCTCTAATGGCTCATTTTCAAGTTATTCACAGAGTATTTGGGTTTTCAAGTTACAGGTCCAGTGAGATCGACTGTGTTCCAGTGTGTACAGTGTGATTGCTGTCAAGTCAAGATATGGACATTCTACCAGTTATGTTGAATTATGGTTAGTCAAATTTCCTATCAATCATCCTGCATGTCTCAGATTATTGAAGTGAGTTAGATATAGAAGATATAGAATGAATAGACATATTTAACGATTTCAAGCTATCTAGCTCAGGGAAAGATGGGCATATTCTTTGGTACATATGCTTACATGTATTTGGTAAGTATATACATAGAGAAATAAACTCACTTAAGAGAGAGCTGTGTCATGGAACCAATGTAAGAGAGAGTGTGAGATTTTCTTTCTTTTTTTTTTTTAAGTAAAAAATTTAGAGCAAGAGGTAGAGCTAAATATCACTATAGCTGATCTTTGTTACGTTGTGGGTTCTTCTTTTTCCTACTTTTTATCCCCTGCTTCCTGTTTTACCCCCTAACATTAGATAGGAGACAAACAGGGTTAGAGGGGAGAGAGGAATTACGAAGGTCCCTGAATCTAATTTCTTTCCTTCCCTTTCTTTGATCCTAACTACTAACAAACTGCAACTATCACTCTTGAGTGACCACAGCCACCAACCCTGCCTCTTGGGTCTCTCGCATCTGTGTACCTTCTGAAAAGTTCCAGAATTCGAAATGTCACACAATCATAGAAATTATCTGCAGCTGGTAAAACCACACTTCTGCTAGAGCACGAGGCAAATCATGATCAGCCGCTGTGGATAGCCCAAAGTGGGATTGAAATGAGTATTAATTTTTATAATACTTCTGTGTTTTTAAAGAAACTAAAATCCCAAAATCTTACTAAATGCACCCTCATGCTTCTGTGAGAGTTAGATACTATGGAGTCTCCTTAAAATTCTATGTTCTAATAGAAAAATATACAAAGCTCTAGAGAAGAAGGCACACATTGGTATCATTTTCTCAGGCTCTCCCTGGCATAGGGAAGATGTCTATACCTTGCATTCCCAGGTCAGGGTTTGAGGATGAGTTTCTAACTGCTTTGGTTATGCTTACTTAGGAAGCTTCATTTTTGAGCCATAAATTGGGAAAATGAGGGCTGGAGCCCACATTTCTAGTTAATTATTTTTTGTACTATATTTTTTTTTCTGGATACTTAACCAATTATAAGGCAGTTGCTAGTCATCAGGAGTGAACTTTGATATATAAATAGAAATACATGTACATTGCAGAAGCTCAGTAATGATTTGACATTCACCGCATGGTTTGCTTTGTTGACCATGCCATCCTCTTGTGATCCCACTCACAAGTTAGCACCAGATGAAACAAGCTGGGTTTTATGTATTTCCCCAGCCCTGGTATCTGATGTTACCCCATTGTTGTTATATTTCTTGTTTTTTAACTTAAAAATTCCATCTCTCATATATTGCATTCCCATGTAGTTTCCCCTTACTTCTCTCCCCAGAGTAACCTCTCTCCACCTCCTCTCAGAAAAGAGCAGGTCTCCTAGAGACGTCACCCAAACAAGGTCAGAACAAGCTACAATAAGACCAGGTACATGCCATCAAGGCTGTGCTTGAAGGCACAGCACTTCAAGGCTGGACATGGTGGCCCAGTAGGAGGAAAAGGGTCCTACAAGTAGGCAAAAGAGTCAGGGACATAGCAGTTGCCTCTTCAGCCTGGATCTGGAGCAATGTGACTTCCAGGTGACTATGTGGACAGATGGTAGAGTTATACAGTATCAAGATGAAGCATGTCCACAGAAAACCAACACAGGCTCTGCTCCTCCTAGAAACAGCAACAGGGAATTAAAACCTCAACCTTTATTGAAGGTAAAGAGGGTAAAGATTGCACTTCCTGGATTACCCACCTTAACACTGGGGACCACAAATATGATGGTAAGTCCTAGCCATTATGGTAACTTCATGGAAAATGATTTTTTGCGGGGATATTAAGGTTACAAATCAATTGATCTTGAACAAATAAAAGACTGATTTAAAAAGGTGGACCTAATTTCATCCCATGAGCCAATAAGAATTGAGGCAGAGAGAATCAAACACATATGAAGAGAGATTTCATATAAAGAAGTTCATGGATTGAGGGTGACCTGTAATCAATAGTCGGAAAGACAGTAGAAAAACTGCACCAAAGTGACTCCTGGTAATAACAAGAATTAACCAAGCAAAGGTCTCTGAGTTCCAGAACAAAATGTTGCTGCTTAAACTGTTGCATTAAAGTCCTCTAAGACTATGAAACAGGAAGCCCAGCCTCTGCCCTCTGGGACAGTTCACTATATCTTAACATGTGAGTGAAACTGTAAATCATTGAGTGTACTGAATCCATGGTGTAACAAGAGAAGATTAGTCCAGCCACCTTCCTACTTCATATTTGTACGTTTAAGTATTTTCTGTATAGCATTCTGTTATTTCAGCTCTCACAAGAGGGACAGAACTGTTTTACAAACAGGCATCAGACAGCCATTGTGTAAGGTCTTCTAGCCTGTCGATGCCAGAGTCCAGACTGGGAGTCTGTGCTGTGTACAGTGCAGGTAGCCTGCAGTGCCTTGTCGTCCAAACCTGGTAGCCTTCTGGTGATGCCACCATCCAAGTAGCAAAAGTCACTCCTAGAAAACGTCCAAGACAGCACTCCCTCCGAGTGGTTTGGTAATAGGCAAATTGGTCTGGAAAACTAACCTTTAAAATTTTCTGTGATTCTGTCTCATCATCTTTGATTTAAAATGAACACATTTTATTGTCAATACTACATTTATGAACTATGTTTTCAGTTTTATTGTTTTTACTATTTTATTGTTGGTAATTTTATTGTTCATTTATTTACTTTTGCAAAACTGTTCCCAAGTAGGTCTTTTATACTTTGCATTTAGGTAGAGAATAGTGCAAAGCCCAGGCAAGAGCTGAGCTATTTACACCTCCCAATTGCCTGATAAATGCCCTACCTAACACATCATGAATCGAGGAGAAATGAGCTCCAATATCCTATACCACATGAAGTTAATATGATTTTTTTAAATGTGATTTTGTTTCCGAAGAAAAGCTTAGTTCAGTTCATTTGATAATAATCAGAGTCATCTACGAAATCTCCAATTCAATCACTGAACCACAGGCATAATTAATTGACAGTTATGACACTTCTTAGAAACGTCAAGTATACCTGAAAGCCATAGTCCGAGTCTCATTAAAATTCAATGGTAATCTTGAAAGATGTTCAATGTGGCAATATTATTTTACTTTCAAATATTAGATTTCATTTACAATGAAATACAACACTGGCTGTATGAATCAAGCATATCTACTGAGAATTGGTACAAGTTTAAGAATATAAAATTACTTCTAACGCTTTCATTTTACTCACGATATTTATGTAGACTTGTATTGAAACAGTTTTAACACTCATAAGTAAAATTTATCTTTCCTTTGATGAAGGTGGCAGTGGCTCATTAGATTTGAGACTTTTACAATTTTTGAACAGTAATTTGATCTTATATAAACAAATATAAAATGCAACATACGTCTCATAAAATGTTTCAGATCCCTGAGCAATTAATGTGGTACTCTGTCTCTTTGCATATATTAATTGTACAAAATAATGAATGCTGCTATGACATTTTTATGACATTTTTATGTGCTTTGATCACATTGGACCCTCATAGTCTCTTATCACTCGTTCCCCTCACCATTCCCATGTGATCTACCCCCTCATCCATAACTGTCCTTTAATTTTCATGCTTTTATTTTCACCTCTAAGAAAACATACATTAGTTGTCTTTCTAAGTCTGGTTTACTTTAAAAAAATATGAACATTTCTATCAGTTCTATCATTTCTTTCTGAAAACTGCAATTTATTATTATTTTCTGATGTTATAAATGATTCTTCCTTTCTCCCTATTTCTTTATGTCTCTGTCTGTGTCAGTCAGTCTGTCTGTCTGTCTCTGTGTGCATGTGCATGTGTGTGTATGTGTGTATGTGTCTGTGTATCACATTTTTATTATCCGTTCATTTATCGATGGACAACTATGCCCTGGCGTGACTGCTGTGGCTGTCACTATAATAAACAAGGCTATGCAGGTAAATCTACTTCATGATGCCTTTGATTACCTCAAGTAAACATCCAGGTATGGATAATATGGCATTTTGACGAACCTCCAACATTCTCATCTCTCCAGGCCATTACCATTCTAATGAGTCTGTCAGCCTTTCCCAGAATTCCTTTTCACACTGGACACTATATCTGTGAGTCGCAAAGGTTTTATGAAAGTGAATGCTGTACCCTTCCATTCAAGCAACCCGAATGCCACTGTGTATAGTATCCAGTTATCTTGCTTCACTGCCACCTATGCTGTTGTACAATGGTCCCAAGAGAGAAGCTGTTTGGATAGCCAAGCAGTGTTAGCAATGTTTTCTATCTGAAACAGGAATGTGAAGACTGACTTTGCCTGTCACTTGGTGCTGGGAATCACAGCAGAGCTCTAAACATCAGTGTGTTCCCTGTTCCTGGTCAGCTAGGTTCACACTGCCTCTCTGTGCTGTGTTTCTTTCTGGACATTTCTCCCTTTTTACCTTCTATTAATTCTCCCCTCTGCCATGCCTCTGATCCACCCTGATCTCAGCACTGGTGCCCTGATGACCAGAATCTCTGGGTCATAGAGTTCTTGGTGGTAAAACAGGATTCTTAACAAGATTACAAATGACCTTGTTCCGTCAACCTCAAAAGGGATGTTTGCAGAGATAGCCTGTCTGTGAGGATAATCTGTCTTACTTGAAGCAGGGAGTCCGAGGCAGGGAGGCTGCAGGCTCACACAGCTCCCATGGCTGCAAAAATTGTCCCATTCTCAAGCCTCTCACCCTACCCGTACAAAAGTTACAACCTTCCTTTTCCCTTGGCCGACTTCTTGGTTATCTATAGGAGAGAGACTTCAGCTCTTGCCTTATGAGCGAAAAAACCACAATTCCTCCTGTTGGGAGTCAGACTCCTGTCTTTTTCAGCCCTCTGTGTCTTTACATTGCCTCAGAAATCTAATACTGGGTGTTTATAATTCTCTATTCAATAGCAAACTTTTATTTTGTTGAGCCTGTGAGATGGCCCAGTGAGTAGAGGTACCCGCTGCCAAGGCTGGAGATCTGTGCTGGGTGTCTGGGACTCAAGTGGTGGAATGAGGAAATCAGTTTCCAAAAACTGTCCCCAGATTTCCACATGAGCACCGTGGCATGCGCCTGCCATCTCCCTCTCATAGAGTAAACAGGTAAAAGCAGCAAAAACTTAAAAATAACGATTTCAGCTCATTCTCTCAGTCACACCCTTCCTGGGCAGCAGTCTTCCGAGGCTGTGAAAACCGGAAGCTGCTGCTTGCTTGTAGCAGGCTGTTTGGCTCTTCCCGAAGCTGTATTGTGATGAATTCCGTTTCCAGTCGCTTTGAAGGAGTATCTGAAAGAAAGACTTGAAGTAAGAAGGGTTTACCACTGGTCTGCAGTGCACGTAGCAGAGACAGCATGGTGGGGGATAGCTCATGGGAGCATGAGGAACCTGGCCACATTTTACAGCAGTCAAGATGTGGAGGGACCTCAGAGCTGACCCCATGTTGGGCTATAACCCTTAAGGCCCATATCCTGTGATCCACTTCCATGTAGCCAGGCCTCTACCACTGTTGTCGACTGGCAGACACCAAGTATTCAAACACACCACCCTGCAGCAAACTATAACAGCACAAGAAGCAGGAGGGGGAGGGAGAAGGAGAGAGAGGGAGAGAGAGAGAGAGAGAGAGAGAGAGAGAGAGAGAGAGAGAGAGAGAGACTAAGACAGAGACAGAGACAGAGACA
Organism: Rattus norvegicus; assembly: GCF_021556685.1. NCBI lineage: Eukaryota > Metazoa > Chordata > Mammalia > Rodentia > Muridae > Rattus > Rattus norvegicus. The sequence continues at coordinate 59,993,149 of NC_141538.1, read as the reverse complement.
GAGAGGCAGGGAGAGACAGAGGCCGGGAGACAAAAAGACAGAATTTAATACATCCTACAATCCAATTCGACATTCAAATGAATCCTATGGGTACCTAAACCAATGTTCATGATCCAAAAGCCCAGATTAATCAGTCCTTTCCTGTAAATTTTTGCTTTTATTTCACGTTATTATTATTTTAGTCGAAACAAAACATACTCCAGATGAAGTTTTAGGGAGAAATACTCATCTACATTCCAAAATGTTAGACATTTCCTACTGAATCAGACAAAGTGCTTAGTGTTCATTCTCCACTACAGACCGCAATAAACAAATCAGTTGTCTGTGTTTATTCACTGACAACAGAACTAAGGAAAAAATTGTCTCCATCCCAACTCAAAAAAGAACCCAAAACACCAAAAAAAAATCATCCCAGTTCTTTGAAAATATGAATTGTTTATATGTAGAATTATAATCACTGTATCTGTTAAATTAACTGTAATATTCTATTTAATATTTAAATGTAAGCGCTTAAGCAAGAATGTTATCATATGAGCAAGCATTAATCTGTGCTCATAATTTCCATCATGTTGGTTGTACCCCAAATCATTAATCATTTCATTAATTTTATGAAGATTGTGGCTGATTTCTACTACCACAATATTTTGAAGGGTGTTAACTTCTGAATAATTTATTTATTCTGCTTTGAGATTGTCATTATTTATCAGTTGGGACTGGTGCTTTTCAGCCTGAACTCTCCATTTATGTAAACAGAATCCACTGTGTGCTTTATCCTCTGAGGGCTTGACACATATGATCTTTCATTTTCATTTTCTTCAAAGGCAGCTCCTCTCTCCACTGACACAGATGGCTTGGCATACAGCGATTAAATCCTGACATGCTCTCTGCAGTCCGTCACAGTGTTTCCTCTTCTGAGGGGAACAAATGGTCACCTCCAGTTACAGTCATAACCACCGTCCAGCAAAGAAGGCTGGTGACACAAGTCATGTTTTATAATATTCCCTGGTAAGATCAAACTTTGGCATAGCTACTGAGCTACTGGCATATAGAATAGCAATCAGGTTAATTTTTCCATTTACATCCATGAGTTATCTTATTTTTGTTTAGACAATGTATCTACTGCTCCATGAATGTGTGGCAGAAAAAAACAGGGTGACTATCTACTAATAATGCAGTTAAAATCAAGAGAAAAACTTCCATAGGTTAGTTTGAATTCTCCTTGATTTACTTAGTTATATTAGTCATAGGCCATCAATAAACTGTTAATAAACTTTTGTATATTAATTATTTAAGTCAGGGCCTGCAATATGCTGCAACAACTCATAAAAGTATTTGTTATGCAACCTAAATGTTACAGAAGTAGGGAATTTTTCCTATTAGACTGCATGGTTACCAGTAACTGCTAGCAGGTATTAGTTATATGCTACTATCTAATCGGTAGTAGATGGTTAAATTGATAGTTGATAATTATATTGATATCACATGCCAAGAAGGTCCCCCTTCAATTTGCTCAGAGTTCTTTTGTATTACAAGTGAGAAACCGATTTCATTGATTAAGATGCGTATGCGCATTTTAATCTGTCATCTTGATGGATTTCCTCATTTTAAACCAGTTTTCATCGATTGTTTATTGTAGGTATACCATGTCAGGTTCAAAAGAACCCGTGGGGGATGAAGAGTTCCCAGACTCTTGGACCTTTGGTCTCTAACATTTAAAAAGATGCACTGCTAATAATAAAGAAATTGTTCTTCCTACAGGGTTGTAAACCCCTTCAGCTCCTTCAGTCCTTTCCCTAACTCCTCCATTGGGGTCACTGTGCTCAGTCCAGTGATTGGATGTGAGCATCCGCCTCTGTATTTGTCAGGTTTCTGTCAGCATGCACGTCTTGGCATCTGCAATAGTGTCTGGCTTTGGTGGCTTTATGTATATGGGCTGGATCCCCAGGTGGGGCAGTCTCTGGATAGCCTTTCCTTCAGTCTCTGCTCCAAACTTTGTCTCCATATTTCCTCCTATTGATATTTTTGTTCCCCCTTCTAAAAAGGACTGAAGCATCCACACCCACACTTTGGTTGTCCTTCTTGAGCTTCATGTGGTCTGTGGATTGTATTATGGGTAATCTAAGCTTTTGGGCTAATATCCACTTATCACTGAGTGCATGCCATGCTTTTGTTTGTTTTGTTTTTGCAATTGGGTTACCTCATTCAGGATGGAACTAGAAAAACAGTTCTTAACAATAAAAGAATGGCTGGGGGAATCATCATCCCTGACCTCAAGCTCTACTACAGAGCAGTAACAATAGAAACTGAATGGTATTGGTTCATAGACAGACAGGTAGATCAATGGACTAGAACTGAATACACAGAAATGAACGCACACATCTATGGTCACTTGATCTTTGACAAAGAATCTAAAACAATCCAGTGGAACATTTTCAACAAAAGGTGCTGATCTAACTGGGTGCCTGTTTGGAGAAAAATGAAAATAGACCCACATTTGGCATTTTACACAAAGCTCTAGTTCAAGGGGATCAAGGACCTCAACATAAAACCAGATGTACTCAATCTAATAAAAGAGAAAGTGCCTTGAACTCATTGGCATAGAGGGCAATTTCATAAACAGAACTACAATGGCTAAAGCTCTAAGATCAAGAATTGATAGATGGGACCTCATGAAACTTGAAAGCTTCTGTAAGGCAAAGGACATAGTCAATAAGACAAATCAGCAACTTATAGAAAAAATCTTCACTAGCCCCACATCTGATAGAAGGCTAGTATCCAAAATATATAAAGAACACAAGAAGCTAACCACTCAAGAAACCAAACAACCCAACCAAAAAATGTGGTATAGAACTAAAGCAAGAATTCACAACAGAGGAATCTCAAATATCTGAGAAGCACCTAAAGAAATGTTCGAAGTCCTTAGTGATCAGAGAAATGCAAATCAAAATGACCCTGAGATTCCACCATACACCAATTAGACTGGCTAAGATCAAAACCTCAAGTAACAACACATGTTGGAAAGAATGTTAAGGAAGATGAACACTGCTCCATTGCTGGACAGATTGCAAAGTGGTATAGCCACTCTGGAATTAATTTGGAGGCTCCTTAGAAAATTAGAAATAGGTCTACCTAAAGACACAGCAATATCACTTTTGGAAACATACCCAAAAGATGCCCCACTATGCCATAGGGGCACATGTTCCACTATGTTCATAGCGGCCTTATTTGTGATAGCCAGAAGGTGGAATCAACCCAGAAATCCTACAACAGAAGGATGGATACACAAAATGTGGTTCATTTACACAATGGAATACTACTAAGCAATTAAGAACGAGGACATTCTGGGTTTTGCAGGTGAATGGATGGAACTAGGAAATATCATGCCGAGTGAGGTAATTCATTCCCAAAAGGACATGCACTGTATAACTCACTAATAAGTGGATATTAGTCCATAAAAGCACAGAATATCCAAGATACAGTCCATAGAACTCAAAAAGTTCAACAAGCTGAAGGGCCTAAGTAAGGACACCTCAGTCCCACTTGGGAGGCAGAAGAAAGCAACCACAAGGAGGAAAGGATGGAGGGACTTGAGAGGAAAAGGAGATGGGAGCAGGGGGAAAGGGGAACACGATCTGGTATTGGATGAGGGGAAAAAGACTGAAGACCTGAGGGCCAGCAGAAAGAATGGAAATAGGCAACCTCGGGAGGACCCTCTAGAATGTACCAGAGACCCGGGAGGTGAGAGACTCTCAGGACTCAAAGGGAGTGGACCCTAGATTAAAGGCTCTACAGTGGGGAGAGGTAGCTCTGGCCCACCTCCAACAGAAAGACAGGACATCAAGTGAGGGATGGGGTTGCTATCTCACAGTCAAAACTCTGACCCATAATTGTTCACATCTGAAAGAACTGCAGGGATGGAAATGAAGAGCCTGAGAAAAAGCAGGTCCATTGACAAGCCCAAAGTATGACCCTGCTCAAGGGGAGACTCTAAGACCTGACACTATTACTGAGGCTATGGAACACTCACAAAAAGGGACCTATCATGACTGCCCTTCAAAAGACCCAACAAACAGCAACTGAGTCAGATGCAGATATTTGCACCCAACCAATTAACAGAAGCTGCCGACCCCTGTATTTGAATTATGGAAAAGCTTGAGGAAGCTGAGGAGGAGGGCAACTCAGTAGGAGGACCAGTAGTCTCAATTAACCTGGACCCCCAACCAGACACTGGATCTCTCAGACACTGGATCATCAACCAGGCAGCATACACCAGCTGATATGAGTTCTCCAACACATGTACAGCAAAGGACTGCCGGGTCTGGGTTCAGTCAGAGAAGGTGCACCTAACCCTCAAGAGACTAGAGGTCCCAGGGAGTTTAGAGGTCAGAAGGGGAGGGAGTGGGGTGAGGAGAACATCCTCATGGAGACAGGGTTGGGGGGAACAGGGAGGAGTTATGGTATGTGGAAGTCAGAGGGCAGACCGGGAGGGAAATAAAATCTGGAGTGTTAAAAAAAAAAAGTGTTGGAGTTGCGTAGTTGTACTGCCCGAAGGAGGAAAGTAAAGAAGGTTTTACAAGCCAAGAAAAGCAATGCACTATACCATCACATTTTATTAGAAAACTCCTCAGTCTCTTGAAATATTACTTTTAATTATCACTAATCGTGGGTAAAGTTTAGGAGAAAACAAATGTACTGATCACTTTCTGGGTGATTCAGAACTTAATCGAGGAGTACAGGGCACCGTCTGCTGCATTTCCAGTCTTAGTGGCCTTAAGTAACACCACTTAAAAATAAAATCACAATCTGAACCCCCAGCTCGGCACACAACACTGCTGCAAGGCTAGGCGTGAGATCCTATGCTGCCTTGCTGATTTATCCACTAGGGTACTAGGACTCAGTCTCATCATCTTCCGTTCAGGCAAAGGTGTCAAATTTCAAAACTACAGACTTAATTTCTCTTGAACTGGGACAGTTAAAAATAACATAGTTGTTAAATCAAAACTTTGGCCTCTACATTAGTTATGATTGGGAAAAAATAATGGGATGATTGACACACGAACTAGGAAAGGTTGCGCACATCAACAGAGAGCCGGTCCCTCAAATTGCAGATGTTGCTATTTCTTTAATCCGTCTCTGTTTCAAATAGGAACCCAGGATTATCTTGTATACCAGGATCTTGTTAGAAATGAATGAACAGAGGCAGGATTATTGTGCTAAGCAGAACAAGAAAGCAGGTTTACCTAATCTCAGTAAGGTCAGTCTTCATAAAGGAACAGTCTTCAGATCATAGATCTCTGGGGAAGAAAGTTATGGTAGACATTGTTTGCACACATAATGTGCACATAGACCACAGAAAGGCTTTCTCATTCTTCTGAGTCTACCATAAAATGTGGTGGATTTCCATTTTGCTTTATGAAATCATATATTTGTCATAAATTTGTTAAGACTCTTACAACATAGTTTTATCGATTTTGTTCTAATTTACCAACCATATATATGTATATATGTATATATGATATTTTGTATAATTTGAAGTTTATGACTTATTAAGTAATTATTTACTGAAATTATTTTTTATTAAATAATTATTTGTTAAATGAAAAGCTAAATTGTATTCACTAGTTTCTAATACTTGGATAAATTATTTTTCATTGATTATTTATTCACTTAACATCCTGATCACAGACACCCCCTTCTCCTATTTCCTCCTCACATAACCTCTTCCTTATGGCCCCTTGCCTTCTCCTTTGAGAAGGGGAAAGTACCCCTGGGTAGCATCCCATCCTGGCACATCAAGTCACTGTAGCCTCTTTCCTAATTTGTAAGCTATTGTGCATCTCCTTAGTGCTATAGTGTCTTCTTGTTAGTTTTATTAAGATTCACCTAGGAAATTGATTCATTTTAGTTAGCTCTGTGACAAGCAGGGAAGAAATAGGGAGCCTGACTAGTCATCAATATCAGCATCCTTATGGTACCTTCTAATTATCGTCAATTATCCTGGAAAGATGGGAGGTATCATCTGTGCCTTCAGATACAGTCACATCCACATCCATCCCAGACTCCTGTTAAGGGTCATCACTCGTAGAACCCTGTGGATCATGTGCATAGGAGCAGTCATTTTCTCCAAAGCATGGCACTCTGCTCCACTAACTTCCTGGAAGATGTCCTTCATACTTAGGAATACAAACACTAAGTCATGTGCAAAACAGATATTAAAATCCTTTATTCAAAAGCATTTCTGTTTTCAATTACACGATCCTGAATCATGTTAGTTCTTCATGAAACACTTTACTTTTGGTTCATTATTCTTGGTTATTTTGTTGCTCACCACAATGGCTTTTTCAGTGTCCTTTACTGGTGCATTTTCTTCCACAAATTCTTCCAGTGTTGGTTTGTATGGATGTTCTCTGTCTCTGTCTCTGTCTCTGTCTCTCTGTTGATGACATATTCTGACTCCAAGGCTTTAAATTTAATCTGTATATAAATTATAAATAATCCTCAAAGTCATTTCTTCAAGCACATTTTTCTGGATTTCATTTTCTTACTAGGTTACAGATTGTGTGTGTGTGTGTGTGTGTGTGTGTGTGTGTGTGTGTGTGTGTGTATGTGTGTGTCTGTGTGTGTGTGTGTGTGTGTGTGTGTGTGTGTGTTTGCTTTTAACAACAGAACACTTACTAGTGGAGGGAGGGGATCAGATTTAGTGATGAGCACTATATTGCTCTTTCTGGCAATATGTAAATCTAGGTTTGAGGAAGATTTTGCATGGAGAAGAAGCACAGTCATACTACCATGGTGATGCTCCAACAAGAATTACATTGCCATTGAGTACAGGTTCTTTAGCATATTTTGCTGACCTGTGTTGATACGAGGCTCGAGAATACATGCTTTTGTTACTTTACCAAATCGTTAATTTATCAAGACAGAGCTCAGGAAAGAGATTGGAGGCATCGACTGCTTCCTCAGTTACCTGAATTCCACAGCCAAGATGCGTTGCACTTTCTAATGGCCAGATTTTATGCCTAAGCTGTTGTAGTAGAGCTTGGGAAGGTCAAGTTTCTGGTTTCTTCCTCCAAGACTAGAACACTGAGAAGTGCTAAAAGGCTAGGCAGTCAAATGACGTAGTGAATACCCAGAGAGATGAACGGCTTACAGATCATATTTAATATGAATGGTGCAGAGCCATTGGCTTTTCTTAAAATATCTTTTTTTTTTTGGTTCTTTTTTTTGGAGCTGGGGACCGAACCCAGGGCCTTGCGCTTCCTAGGGAAGTACTCTACCACTGAACTAAATCCCCAACCCCTTCTTAAAATATCTTAATATTAATAACTTTAATTAATATACTCTCTCCCTCCTTTCCTCACTGTAATGGTGAATCTTAGTTCTCGGAACAAAGCCTATTCTTTCTGTGGCATCTCACTGTGTCCACTGAGAAAGGCACAGTCTTTATTGAACTACTTCCCGCTAGTTTCCCAGAAAAGTCTGTGTTCTTTCTCATCGCTGTTATTATACAAGACAGTTCTCAGAAAGGTCATAAGGATATGAAATCTTACAAAAAGTGTAATCTTAAACTTTATCCCATTTTCCACTCATCTCTAATGTGATTTCCTGTCTGGGAAAGTAGAAAGAAGGTGGAGGATTTCCTAAAAGAGTCTAGGAATACTTTGGAATAACATTATCTATCCCAGAGCAAGCATCATGACTGGGCCCCAAGAAACTAAATCTCAAACCTGGAGAACTGTGTTAACCTAGAGAAGAAAGTGGGTCACGCCTCTCAGTACAACATTCCCATCTCTTAAGGTTTTAAAATAAAACATGTGTTGAATAATGATAATCATTTACAAGGAGACCTCACCCTCTCCCAGAGAACAAGAACAACACATGTTTTCATCAATGATAAATAGCACTCATTAAAATAAGCTTCTCTTTCAACATAAAACAGAACAATTTACATCCCAATAAGAATACGAGTTCTCCAAGGACCATAGCAGTGAAAACCTTTCTGTGTTATTCAATGCTTTACTCTTTTGTCCTAGTCACTGATATTTATGACTTGATTTTATTTCCATTTTACTCCAAGATGTTTATGTCCAGGTTAGTTCTCATCTCTAAGGACCTACTTCATCATTTTTTGACACACCAAGGTGCTACTGTGTGATTCTGTTACATGAATCCCATGGGGTTGCAGCAACTCTACAGTTCTCATACAAACAGAAGAAAGACTGGAACCAAGGCAGTCAAACTCCCTTTCTCTCATGCTGTCTACTTGACTGACTACAGGTTTTCAGAGCAATGTGGGGCATTCTTCTCTTTTACTGGTGTTTTCTTTAAGAGCATACCAAGCTTTCAAGGACACTATATCTTAAATAACTTATTTTTAAGAGTCTACAAAGTTCCTTCAGCAGTCCTGTTGACTAATGAATAATCTGAACTTTAGATATACACTTTATTTTTTGACATATTAAAATGACTTACTTTTTCAAAAAACAATAATGGAGTTCACAGACATTTGCAGTTTTGTTTAATTAACGCTCATGCAAAACGAAGTTTCTTGCAATTACAGTGACAGCTGTGTTCACGTAAACTGCCTCTCTGATGCCTCTCTTGGAAAGCTTTTTTTTTTCCTTTTCTCCATCTTTATTAAATTGGTTCTTATTTACATTTCAATTGTTATTACCTTTCCCAGTTTCCAAGCAAACATCTCCCTAACCCCTCCCCGTCCCCCTTCCTCCTCCCCTTACCCCCCTTCCCACAAAAATCCTGTTCACTGGGGGTTCAGTCTTGGCAGGACCAAGGGCTTCCCCTTCCACTGGTGCCCTTACTAGGCTATTCATTGCTACCTATGCAGTTGGAGCCCAGAGTCAGTCCATGTATAGTCTTTGGGTAGTGGCTTAGTCCCTGGAAGCTCTGGTTGGTTGGCATTGTTGTTCATATGGGGTCTCGAGCCTCTTTAAGCTCTTCCAGTCCTTTCTCTGATTCCTTCAACGGGGGTCCTGTTCTCAGTTCAGTGGTTTGCTGCTGGCATTCACCTATGTATTTGCCATATTCTGGCTGTGTCTCTCAGGAGAGATTTATATCCAGTTCCTGTCGGCCTGCACTTCTTTGCTTCATCCATCTTATCTAGTTTGGTGGCTGTATATGTATGGGCCACATGTGAGGCAGGCTCTGAATGGGCGTTCCTTCAGTCTCTGTTCTAAACTTTGCCTCCCTATTCAAAGGGGTATTTCCAAATTAAGTAAACTCTCCAGACTGGTACTTAAAGTGTTATGTTTCTCAGCTTTTCACAGCACAGTCCACTGAGGCAGAATCCTTGACTTAATGTGGAATTCACAGTTGCTAAAAGCGGAAGTTGCTCCCAGGAACTGCTTTAGACTCATCTAGTTTGCCTCCAGTGGTCAGTGTGTATATCTCTGAAAGGGGAGCCCAGCTATGAAGGGTAAGTTTAAGTAGTGTTGAATTCCATTGATCTTGCAAGACACCTCACATTCTGTTCTGGAGAATGAGGAGTAATCTGTAACTGGGTTCCTGCACTGCTAAATAAATGTAAATAGATTGTAATCAGCGTACTATGTGTATTTTATCATGGACTTTTTGAAGTTAACTTGTACTGGTTTGGAGTGCTGGGATCATTTTTAGAGATCTTACAAACCTTATCTTGCTTGTTTGACAGCAAGTCATTAGGGGAAGCAAGTGGACTTTCCATTTGCATAGTTGCCTGAATATATTGCTCCGGAAATATACCACCTGGGTGGCTGCTTTTGCAAGCATATTAGAATATCCCGCTAATGTATGCTAGCCTAACCAGGGATGGCAGACAGAGCCTAGACTGCTTTTAAGCCTAATGCACTTTTGGAGCCTGGAATACAATTTGAAGTGTAAGCCCCTAGGGACGCATGCTCATCAAGGGCTGGCTGCAAACAGATTCCTGTGGAAACCTTCTGTAAGAATAGCTGCAGCCTGAGAATTAGATTATCAGAAAGCTAAGACGCAAAAATCACGCCTAGAAGTGATTTCAGGGAAGTGGAGTATGAGTGAAGTGTGAGGCTGGGGGATCAGACTGATCTCATTTCCAGTGGAAGATTTACTACTTGTCATCTGGGTGTGGATTTTAACCTCCCTGAGTCTTCCTGTTCTTGTGCGTAATTGAGAACACTAGGGCTCATCTCACTGGGTTGGTTGAACACTGAATAAAGCAATATTTGCTGCAACAAGTGCTGTGCTCAGAAAATCCTCTCCTTGCAACTGAATGGCATGGTGGCTGACTTTACTTGAAGACTGTACATCTATCAGTCATGTTTTGAAATCCCTGAGGGGAACCTCTCTGAAAAGCAGCAACAGCAGCAGCAGCAGCTCTCTCTCTCTCTCTCTCTCTCTCTCTCTCTCTCTCTCTCTCTCTGTGTGTGTTTGTGTGTGTGTGTGTGTGTGTGTGTGTGTGTGTGTGTGTGTAGTCATCTCTGTAGTAGAGCCTCTCCAGTCATAGGAGGCCTCATCTCTATGTGCTAGAGTCATACTTGAGATTGGGACCTGAACATTTGCTCATTACTTTCCCTGAAAGCCAGGAACCTTGGTGTCTAGCCACAGAAACTGGTGGAGCACACAATCCATTCTGTTGTTAATGTCATTCCCTGTCACGCTGGATGGCTTTCTAGAGGTTCAAACTTTTAAGTCAAACAACTTTCACAGTGGTGGGAATTTCTGTTAGGAAAACCAGCTTGGCTTTTCCTCCCTGCTCCTCCACAGATGCCTGCTACCTCTCAGCTCCAGTGCCAAAGCCCATATAATATCAAGAATAATTGTTGTTTATTAGCTTCATTAGCCTATCCTGCCACTGAGCATTGGTGAGCATTATCCTGACCCCAACACTTGTTCTCAACTAAATCTTAGCATCTTGGTGTCTTCTCTTCTGAAATCCCTGGGGTTCTAAATGCAAATTGAAACATCCGTTGGCCAGAATTCTGCAGTGCCAATATGGGAGAGTTATTTTACTAAGACCTAGAGGATTGATTCCAGGTCAACCTTTCAGTTTCTATAGAATGAAACTTCTAGCACATTTCCATACAACAATTGATGAGTCACTATTATACTTAATTAACAAATAAATATTAGTCATAAGGCTAAATGGTGTGAGAGGGAAACATTACAACTTCTATTTCACAGGTGAACAAAAAGTGAAAATTAGGCTAGTTACTGCCTAAGGTTCTCTTACTAGTTTGAAAAGCAAGACTGGAACTCATAATCTGACAGTTAATCTTCAAAAGAACAAAAGTCATTTCCTTTATTTTTATTTAAAGAAGTAGTTCCTGCATAAGGGTACATTTACCTATTTTTATGTATTTATATTTTGTTCATCACAGGGCTGTTTCAAGGGTGTGTAGGCTCCTTTGTTCTGGAGGATCCTAGAGCCTCCAGTTCTCCCTTGGATTTGTATTATGGAGTATTCCCTCAGCAGATAGCTATACTCACAACAGCCTCTCCAATTTTCACTAGCTGGGTGTTTTTGATCAGATTCTCTAAGCTGCCTTGGATATCTGTCTTCATCTGTCATGTTCAGAGTCCTATCATGGTGACCAATGAAGAGCTTCCATGGAGTGCCTCACGGTCATGCCCAGCTGTCACACTATATCACTCGGTAGGCCTGATGGCTTTGGTCACTGCACCTTCAGCAACAGCCAGTTGCATCCCTCCATTAGACTCCTTTGAAATCATTCCTCACAATGTGCACATCCACCCTGAGTGGAGTGAGGTCCACCCTACCCAGTCATCCTAGTAAAAGGGGTCTTCAGTGGAGATCACACAATAGTGCTTGGTGAAGTTCTTGGAGCACTCCAAGATTCTCCCCAATGATATGCCTGGCAGGATCTTCCAAAGTCAAGATCGTACTTTCCACTGTGATAAAGTTCACATGCTGTTTCATCCATACTAGCTACTACCTGTCTGAGTAACCAGCCATCTGCATGCCTGCCTTCGGCAGCTTCATGGCTTGTTTTCCAATGTGTTCTGGTAAACCTGACCTCACTTCAACATTGGGAAATTTCTTTCCATAGTTGTTCTTGATGACCCCTTCATGCCATCACACACAGCTTATTAGCAGGAGCATTTTCCCACCAGTGAAATTATAAAGTTGAGCATGACTCACTTTTCAGCATGGGAAACCCTACCCATCACACTAAAGACAGGCACTAGCAGTGAGGTCAGGGTTCCTATGAGATCTGTGATATGTTGGGGAGGGGACTCTTCTTCTCAGCTGCTCCCATTAAAAACATAATTGGAAGTGAGACAAACAGATGTGCCCAGTAAATCTTCGGCACATGTTCATGAAACAGTGGGAATGAGTCAGAGACAAATCACCCATAACCTTGGTAAAGGGGTATGAAAGACTGTGGAGTACATCAACAAGACTGTAGAGGACTCTGGGTCCCTCTCTACTGAAAAGGAAACTTAAGTGTTGTAGGCCAAGATAAAGTTGCACATTTGTGACAAACATTTATGACTCATATGAAAGATATAGGAACTAGAGGTCAGTGTCATTCTTTTGTTGCTGTCATTATTTTTCCTGAATCACTCAAAGCATATTATGTTACTGAGTCAAGTCAGGATCAACAAAGAGTATCAAAATAATGATTTGTATTAATAGAAAGAACGTGAAGAGTTTCCTACTCTTGTGCCTACTCTTGTCAAGAACCACTGAATGTAAGGTTGTGCCCCCTCTCCCCCCTTATGTATCATTTACTCTTGCTCTAAATTTCTGGAGCTTTCTATACCATAGTGCAGTTCTCACTTTCCTAAGTACATGCCTCTGACTTAGTGTTACCCATGTTAGCCACCACCTGGCAAATGTCAGACTTATGTGTTGAGAGCTAATGAGCAGAAAATATAGATTTAAGCTTTCTTATTTTGATGAGCAGTACTAAGACAGAATATGGGCTTGGAACCTAACAGATATGGATTCATAATTTATTCCTTGAAAACATTGCTAAATCTGTTAAACTTCTCAATCCTATTTTCCTCATTTATGAGTCGATAAGTAACTCAATGGATAAGTTCTAGAAACTAAGTCTGAATACTTGACTCTGAAGTCAGTGTTGAACTTACTAGACCATGTTGCCTCCTAGGATTTCTCTCTGGCTCTTGTGTTATAATTTCTAAAAGTAAAGTAATGGGCTGGAAAGATGGCTCAATGCATAAAGACACTGGCTACCAAGGCCATGCTGATTACCTGAGTTTGAGTCCCAGAACCCACATGGTAGAAGAATAAACTGACTTTCTAAAGTCTACCCAGCACCATGGTTTGCCCAGTCTATCCAAATAAAAAATAAATTATTGCAAGAATTTGTATAGCTGTACTCTAAAATTAGAATATTTGAGAGATTGATAGCAACTTGATTTAAACATTTTATATTTGTTTTCCAGTATGTTCTGGTAAACCTGACCTCACTTCAATATGTGTGTGTGTGTGTGTGTGTGTGTGTGTGTATATATATATACACACACACATATATATATATTTCAAATGTTACCTGATACCCTGCAAATACATACTGTTTTATGTTTTTAAAAAAATAAATGCAAAATACTTTAAAAATCACAAAATGGAAATTTAAATGCAGGACTGTAATGTCTCAGGGATACAGAAGATGGTCGAGGAATCTTCAGCCTGGATGAGGATAGGCAGGAGTTGGCTACTTTCCAGCTCCCAACCTGGTGCCATAAAGCCAGCTCCCCTACCAGGAACCCTAGTAACAATTATTACCATGACTGTTATCAGGGTAATGAGTCACCTTATAAGGTCCCCCTGCCCCACAGCCAGGGAGTATGCAGATGAAGCATCTTAAAAGACCTGTTTAAACACCACTGCCCTAACCAATGTTACAAGGTCACACAAACCTTGCCCCAGAGACACTGACCACCTCTCCATGGGCAGAAATACCCCCACTAAAAGGAATGAGCTGTTCCAGGGTGTGTGTATTGTCTGAGATCTCATCACGAACTAAACTCCTGCACTGTACTCACCCATCCCTGGCTAAGCTTCCTCCCCTCCAGGACGGCTCCACTGGTCTGGAAATGGGCGTGGCTACCCCAAGGGGGAAACAAATATTAGACAGTGCTTAAATTTTCCAATACTTATACCCAAAGTAATGATGACTTTTTTGGTGTCTCAGATCCGAGTTCTATTTTTTAGTATAAAGGGTGAGATTTACCTTTTAACATTTTCTTAGTGGAAAGAATCACAGATACTCTTCTTTTCAATGAATCCTTAACTAGAAATGTGCAGAACAATTTCCTCACAATCAAAAGCATTTCCCCATGTGTGCCTGTGTGCAGCCTAGGCCTAAAGAGGAAAGGCTGATCTGATGGTTCTCTATAGTTCTTGATTGTGCGTTAGTGCTCCAAAATCCTGAGAATTTGGCATAATCAACATGCACTTAATCTTTGGCCTCTTATCTATCAGTTCCCACCAGTCTGGACCAGTTTGGTATCATTCTAGCAAGTAGATTTTTACAGTTACCTCTGTGTGTGTGTGTGTGTGTGTGTGTGTGTGTGTGTGTACACAATCCAGGGAATTGTAGAGAATGAAAAGGAAGGATGTGATACATAAGGTGAAATTAAATGAAATCCCAATAGAATTTAATAAGAATATTCCTAAATTAGAAGTCTCAGTTCCATGAATCTTTCTTTCATTTTGTCTTTTGGATGTTGAGTGCCTAACTTGTAAGCCTGAAAGAGATAATAGGGCAGGATGCTGTAGAAGTGGAAATGTTGTGTGCAATGAAGGAGATACTACCAACCCTGATCCTCATCTGCTCAGGGGACATTTCCATTACTTCAAGAACTACAGAGGTCAGTGGAACAGCTTCTTATGAGAGGGCCTTGCTGCAATCCCATACTTGTCACCTTTTTTGGTCAGGTTTTATTTATGTATTTTATTTACATGTAGTTATGTGTATCTCTGTGTGAGTATGTTACAAGTGTGTGTGTGTGTGTGCGTGTGTGTGTGTGTGTGTGTGTGTGTGTGTGTGCACGCGCGTGTGTGCTTGTGGAAGAAAGAAGGAAGCATTAGATTTCCTGGAGCTGGAATTACAGGTTCCAGTGAGTCACCTGATGTAAATGATTGGAGCAGAGCTCAGGTCCCCAGCAAGAGAAGTACGTCTTCATAAGCCTCGAACTATCTGAGAATTCAGCCCTGGGAAGATATTTTTATGACATTTTAATGGCAAAAAGAACAGTTTAGTTGTACTGTAGGATGAAGAAAATGTCCTTGATGTTGGCAGTCCTATGGAATTTCTGGAACAGATATGTCTAGGTATCATCAAGGTGTTTATGTGAATGAAGCAAGTCCACTACCTTAAGAGACCTGGATATTATATGTTTTTCTTCAGTTCAAATATAATTAAAAGACAATTGAAAGAGCTTCATCTCTGCACAGCCTAAGTGGATTTGATGAGGATAGAGTAAAAAGTAAGGCAAAATAAAAACATGGGTGTTTATTCATAATTCAGAAATTCAGAAAAATTCATAAAATTTCAAAAAATCATTGTTATTTTCTAATTCCCAGAGTGGAAATGGCAAAAAAATATGCTTATGGATGTTACTCAGGTTTTCCTGTGGCCCATATCTATAAGCAGCAAAGACAAGAAGTGAACTCAGATGCCGATTCCCTCTACAGCAAACAAACCACTGCCTGATGTTGACTGGAAGGAATGTTAATGGGGGAAAATTGCCTGTGGAAGTGGAAAGGGGATAATGCTGCACAAGAAATGACAGGAATCCTAGCACAAAGTTAGGCTTCATATCTAACAGTGAAAACTAGATCGGTGGGGATGTGAACATGGAAGAATTCAAATTGGCAAATTTCAAATAGGTAAACACAAAGTGGAATTCCTGGAATTTTTGCTATGTACTAAAAGGTCATAAATTAATACTTGTTGAGTCAATGTTAATTCAAGGGGAAGGGATGATTCTTTTAATCCTTCACAAAAATACAGTGCCACTGAGAGCTAGGAAAGTTGGATAGTGAAATTTGTATGTTTGAAAAACACTTCAGTTATGCATTACGCTGAACCTGATATTCACCTGTTTTTCCCTTTGTAATATCTGCCAACTTATAAGTGCCACTCTAACAGAGATGATAACAGAGCTTCAGGCAGCCTCCCAGTGCAGAGTAAGAAAGGCCAATGGGAAGAGACCCTGGTAAATAGCATAAACTTTTAGTTGAGGCAAACAAAGGAGTATGTCAAATGAATGTAAATAAACTAAAAATAGACTCACAACCAGTAAGAAGAAAAAGCAAGCTGTGAATTAGTTCAGTCCTATACAACAGATCTAAGTTGTCTTCCAGCTACATTCCAGAAACAAAAGGTTGTCTTTCTGGATAAAGACAAAGACTCTTTTTGGACAAAGCCTGCATCATCCAGAACCTACGTTATTTCTATTATTATTTAATGCATTATGCCCAGAGTTTCCTGGAAATTTAATGACTGGACAGGAAAACAAAATAGTTGACCAAAAGTCAAATGAATAATAAAAGACAATACAAATCTATCCACAGGAGAGCTGTAGAAGTTGAGTTTAAAGGAGCTGATTAATATGACTAAGAACTTATGTGACAGTTGAGAACTTCAGCAGAGATCTGAATGACAAAACCATAATTTAATGAAATACTAGAAAATAATAAAAGAAGTTTTAAAGCCCAAACATTGTGATTGTGCATGTGAATGTGTGTGTATGTGCATGTGTGTGTGTGTGGGGGGGGGAGTAAAATGGTCCCAAATTTGTTGTGCGTGCTTCTTTTTAAGTTCAACTTTCCCACATAAAGGAAGGGTCACCATATGTTTGATGGAGTTCCTGAGTCCAGAGAGAAGACCTCACAAGGCTTACTTGTCCTACCAACAGTGAACTAGCTTCTCATTGAATCTATGATGTCCATAACTGAGATAAATGAGCCTTGTCCATGTCATACTCTCTCTCAATGCATTGTAAAATTTTCCTGTGAATCACTTTAACAATAAGAAACTGATTGTATATATAATTATAAATATGTGGGTATGCGCACATGAGGGCAGGTATCCATGAAGGCCAGAAGAGGGCATCTATTTGGTGTTAATAAAGTTCCTCAATGTGGGTTTTGGGAACTGAAATTGGGTCCTCTGGAAGAGTCGTGAACATGCTTAGCCATCTCTCTAGCTCTGATATCAGTTGTTTTATTAGCTATCACAACTTTCCTTCTAGAATTTTTTAAGTTTAATAAGAACAGAAAAATAGTTCTCTGTCTACTCTCCCTGATAGTCCCAGGACTTCCTTGACCATTTCAGAAGCCCACAGAGTTTGATATACGTAGATACCTCACCTCTTCTAGCTCTGCATTTTTAACACATGAATTTTGTATTTAAAATCCACTCTATCTTACTTTTATGACATTCAAATAAAGCATTTTATCTTACAGCCTATGTTCTGTTTCAGTACAAATAAATGTGATTCTATTTCTAGAATTTCTGAAACAAGGGTTTTTCTGTTCCTTTTATTATTCTTTTTTTTTTTTTTATTAACTTGAGTATTT
Source organism: Rattus norvegicus (assembly GCF_021556685.1). Classification (NCBI taxonomy): domain Eukaryota; kingdom Metazoa; phylum Chordata; class Mammalia; order Rodentia; family Muridae; genus Rattus; species Rattus norvegicus. The sequence continues at coordinate 59,975,598 of NC_141538.1, read as the reverse complement.
CTTATATACATTTCGAGTGTTATTCCCTTTCCCGGTTTCCGGGCAAACATCCCCCTCCCCCCTCCCCTTCCTTATGGGTGTTCCCCTCCCAACCCTCCCCCCATTGCCGCCCTCCCCCCATAGACTAGTTCACTGTGGGTTCAGTCTTAGCAGGACCCAGGGCTTCCCCTTCCACTGGTGCTCTTACTAGGATATTCATTGCTACCTATGGGGTCAGAGTCCAGGGTCAGTCCATGTATAGTCTTTAGGTAGTGGCTTAGTCCCTGGAAGCTCTGGTTGCTTGGCATTGTTACAATGATAAGAATATTTGGGGAATTTTTATAAGAAATCATATGGATAGTACCACAGATGTGCACAGAGGACATTTCTAAAATATACCTTAGCATTCCCTAATTTGTGGCAGAGAGGCTATAAACTAAGGGGGTATATGAGTCAATTGAGCTGTTGGAATGATTATCACAGAATTCCTTCACTGTCCCTTTCCTGGAGGTGAGTGACCATTTTCACAAAAAGAAAACACATGTAGTACCTGAAGTTCAGCTTTAAGGATATAGAATCAGGAAAGAGGGTCTCTAAAGCTTCAGATGGACTGATACAGGGATAGAGCAAACAAGATGGGGAAACTCCCCCCTCAGACTGTAGCTTTGACAGACTCGGGAGAAAGTATAAAATGATCAAATTCTGCTATGGATCTGAAGCAGACATCCAGCTTCCTGAGGAGGGTTCAGTCCATCCTAATGTTACTTAGTATTGTAGTAACATACTCATTAGCACAGTCCACCAACAACAGAGAGGCAGCAGTCAGGTAAAAAAAATCAGCAAAAGCAGAAGAACCCATTAGTGTAGTTTTCCCAGAAACATAAGGCCTGGCTAGACTTTCTGTGCACTAATGACTGACAGAAACACACACTATAGAGTTTGTTGCCTCTCAACTCTTTCTTTCATGGAAAAGAAGTGGAAGTGTTTGCATAAATGTTCATTCAGAAAAAAACTTACAAAGCCAACCAACCAACCAACCAATCAAGCAACCAAACAACCAAACAACCAAATTCCAAACAAAATGCCTAAGTATGTCTGTTCAATTAATGAATTGTGAGAAGTAGAGCATTTTATAATGAATATTGGACAATAATAACACTCACAAAGAAATAAAAAGGAAACAGTTGTAGTTAAGAAGAAAGATTAGCCCAAAGACTATACATGGACTGACCCTGGGCTCCAACCTCATAGGTAGCAATGAATAGCCTATTAAGAGCACCAGTGGAAGGGGAAGCCCTTGGTCCTGCCAAGACTGAACCCCCAGTGAACGTGATTGTTGGAGGGAGGGTGGTAATGGGGGGAGGGTGGGGAGGGGAACACCCATAGAGAAGGGGAAGGGAAGGGGTTAGGGGGATGTTGGCCCGGAAACCGGGAAAGAGAATAACAATCGAAATGTAAATAAGAAATACTCAAGTTAATAAAGAAAAAAAATCAAAAAAAAAAAAAAAGAAGAAAGATTAGTTACTACAAGTAGTAGGATTCTAAGAAACATAAAAACTATGCAAACCAAAATTTTATTAGTGGTATGGAATTTAATTTTTAAATTTTCTCCAAGTATCAAGATGTAGTAGGAAGGCAAAAGAAAAATAGAAGGAATATGATACACATGGCAAAGAGCCTCAAATATCTCACAGCAGGAGTCACAAGGGAGAGTAACAGAGGGAAAGGTGACATCATCTAAAATATATGAGAAGAAATATTTATGAATATGATAATAATGGGACTGCTCAAGAGATTCTACATAAAATTTATTAACAAGATATGGAATTAGAATTAGGTTTAGACAGAGACTCTATCTTTAAAATTTTTGTTATAATTAATTTGCTTTTAAAAAAACTTTGTTTTTGCAAGTTTTTGTATATTTTGTGAGTTGAATGTATTTTCCCCAAATTAAATATGTTGTGATATATTGACATGGGAGTCTTCCTGGAAAATACCCAGGAGTGGTATAGCTGTGCCATATGGAAATTTTATTTTTAGATTTTTTGAGATACATATATTCTGACTTCTGTAGTGTCTGGATTATATAGTGCTGCATATCCCAGCAGCAGTATATAAAATTTTCCTTTTCCTACATCTTCGTAAGCATTTGCTGTCACTTGTTTTCTTAAGATTCTCTATTAAAATCTCAATGTGTTTTTAGATTATACACACAACAGTGAAACAGCTGGGATTTGGAAAAAATAAATGTACTGGTAAATGTATGGTAGTATTACTTTTAATAGTCAAAAATTGGAGCAACCAAATACACATTGCTGCCTCTCATTCAAGTAAGCAAAGATGTGGATATGTAATAAAACACATGCCTCATAAAGAGAACTAGTTTCTGAAATGCATAGACCCATATAATGTAATATTTCATGGAAAAATGTTGAAAGTGCATATTGTGATCCCATTGACACAAAGATTACCAACCAATGTGTGGAAAGCACTCTGGCAAAAATAGTTTTTGTGGGATGGGCTAGAAAGAACCAATTTATGGAATTATTTCCTTGCATGACTTAACTTTCTGTATTACAATAAAAACACTAATATGAAACTATGTTCTATTAAACGGTACATACTACTTGGAATCTTGTTAGCAGACTAGCGTTTATGGAGGTCAGGTAGCTGGTACTCTGTGTTAGGAAGTTTCACAATGCATTCAGGAAAAGGGCAAGCATGTTCATAAAGAATCATGTAACTGAAGTTTGAAATAAGAATGTCTCACCAACACAACACTGTAGGCATGAGCTGAACAAAGACAACAACAGTAGGTAAGAGGAGACACACTAAGGTGGAAGGGAGAAAGCCCAGGAGATCTCAGTCCTACACAAAGAACCACAGGCAACTAAGGGACGGTGAGAATGGCAGAAATGGTCTTCCCAAATGAAGAGCACATTATGCAATTCTAGATCGTAGGTCCTGGAAACGCACATACAAGTACCATTGTGCAGATCAAGCAGGTACGTAGATGCACCGAACAGCAATTAATTAAAAAAAGAAAGCATGAATTTGAAAGAACGCAAAGAGAGAGCTATATGGGGGGTTTTGGAGGGAGGAAAGAGAAATGATAAAGTATGTAACTACATCATAACCTTAAGAAAAGAAGTAATTAAGAAACCCAACATATTATGCATATGTATAATATTGGTTTATATGGTGAACAATGTTATGATCTCACAAGATGCTTCCTGCAAGAAAAAAAATGCAAAGGACATAAATGATAGTTAATGTCCAAGACTTTAATATATGCTCTCAGACAGATGAATAATGAAATATTTCATTGGCAATAAGTCAGACACAAAATAGCACTACATAGATAATTGATGATAAATCAACCTGACTGAAAAATCCACTGATTGTAGCTCTAAAGATGCAAATTAGAGGACCGCACGAAGATTTGTCTTCTTTAGATACCAAGGAAGCAAAAGAGTTTTACAGTTTATTATCTATGCTTATTGGAGGCAAAGGAAAAACAACAGGTCCATATACTCTGTTGTTGGGAACGTGAAATATTCAAAATAGTGTGTACTAGTCTGGGCACCATTAATGCCATTTATTTTCGAAAGCATGAGAGCCTTTTCAGTGGAAGAGAATTCATAATAGATGAAAGTGAGGAAGAGCTTAAATGTCAAGCAATAGATTAAATAGACCCTGGTGTAGCTGGAGTTTCTTCTGGAAGACTAAAGACACTGAACACTCTTTACAAAGGAATATTAAATGAAAAATAAATATCAGGGCAACACAATCATAATTACATTTTATTTCCATTCATTTTACACATTCATAAAATGCTTCAAGGGTAAACATCTTTAGGCTATCTGCATTTATGCCTGGTTGGGATGATGGCTAATTGGGCACACTTCCAAGAAATTTGTGTCTTCCAGGTTTGCATAAAGAAGTATATTGTACCACAGTAATAAGAGCTATCTGTATAGATGTTATACATGCATAACAAAATAAGGCTAAGACTGGGCAGGGTAGGAAAAGGGTCTCAGAGCGCATCTCTTTTCATCCCCCCGGGACTGGCTGGGCTTACTGGGGGCAGACGCAGTGTGCTTGACACTGTATGTGCTCACATGCAAAATGATTCCTCAAGCGACTCTGGAAACTTGTTCTAGGTTGCCAAAGGAGGAAGTGGCCTTTGGAATAGTGACAGTTGGATAGCACTGTGTCCTACTTACAGACCAGCAATCACAGTAAAAAAATAACTGTATGTGGATTGCCCAAGTTCATTCACATGAGAGATCCCAGGGATATGTTTTATTACCACCCTCATTTTTTAAACAGACGAAATGTAGGCTTATTATAAATCCAGTACTTGCTTAAGTTTGTTATCATTTATGTGGAGAGAAGTCACAACCCATTCCTCCCAGGAGGAATGGAGTTGAAAATCCTTCTGCATTTTGAAATTTAATGATGTAAATTCATTTTTCACTTAAAAAAACGAGGCTAATGGTGCAGCCGGTCTGTAGAGAGCTGACATGGTGTCTGGAGAATGGAAGAGAGAATAATCTAAAGTGACGGAGCTGCTGCAAATTGCTCGGAGCCGGAAGCCGTCAAGATTCTGAAGCCGGGTTTGCTCAGGGACGGTGCAGATGAGCCACTGTCCTGTCAAAGAGTCATCCAATCTTTCTAGGTGTCTCAGCAGCTCATTCGCAGAGACACATGTCAAAATAATGAACAGAAGGTTTACCACGCTCACCCCCGTATGAGGGAGGAAAGTGTTTATCTCTCAAAGATAGCCTTTATATTTTTACTTACACATTTTAAGGTGGGTGATGGATTTCACCTTCAAAGGGAGTTGGGCTGGGGAATGTGGGGTCAGTGATGTTAAGTTTCTTCAAAGGAGATTCTTGTTTGGGAAATATACTGTCTTCTTGGGGAAAAATTCTCAATTCAAATATATGGGAGCCCAATTCTTATTGGCTCAAACCACTAGTGCTTGTATCACCGTATTGCAATAAGGACGTCTGAGAGTAGAAACTTGAGACTGTACCCTTGTTTTCTCTCTTTTAAAAGTTATTGTACCAAGGAAAGTGAAGATCTCAAGCAGCTTAAAGGCAAAAATAAAAAGAAAGAAAGGAAGAGACAAAGGTGCTCAACTTTGTGTCCAGGAACATGAGTAAATACACTAATAGAGTCACTTCCCCTGCCTGAATTAATTTAACGACATTTCCTAAAAATTGATTGTGCTATGTCCAAAGGATAGAAAGACAATTAGTCCAACCACCTTGTTCAGGGTCCAAGTAATGACACACAAATACAAACTAATAAGTAAGTAATCTCTATGTCCTTAAACCTTGCTTATAGTGATAAACATTTTCTCACATTCAATGATAAAGGCAAGAACCTTACAGCTCTGTAGCTGTTAAAAAGAACTGCTAAAGAAGGTTGTATTTTGAGAAAACAAGGATGGTTTCAGAAGGAGGACAGGCTGGAAGAAATCCACACTCATTGCATGAGGATAAAAAGCAGAAAAGGGAGGAAGAGAGGAGAGGAGGAACAAATAAATGAGAAAAACCAGGCAGAGCATCTAGGTAAGTTGATTATGTTTCCACAGATGTAGCTGCCTATGTGGTTTGCTGAGGGAAAATAACATTCAGATACCTGTTGGAAACCAACGTGGAGTATGATTTTAAAAATAAGTAAACAAAAAAACCAACCAACCCCAAACGTAAAAAATAGAACTCTCATGTGACTCATTTATACCATTCCTGGGCATATCCCCCAAGGGCTCCAAGTTTTATCATAGAGATACCTACACACTCATTCTTATTACTGCATTATTCACAACAGCAAAGCAATGGATCAGTCTAGAGTCCCACCAATTGATGAATGGACAAAGAAACTGTGGTACATATACACGGTGAAATTTTATTCAGCCCTAGAGAAAAACAAAATTGTAACACTTGCTAGGAAATGGATTCAACAAGAAAGGATCATATTAAGTGATATAAACCACCATAAAAAATGCTACATTCTTTTCTTGTACATGAATCCTAGGTTTTAACTTGGACATACGTGTTTTGTGTGTGAACATATTTGCATGTGTATGAAAGTGGGGTTAAACCTTGAAACTAGAAAGTGAGTGTGAGAGAGCAAAAGGATCTTAGCAAATGGGTGTGGGGGAAGACAGGAAGTAGAAGAGTATATAGTAGGACACAGGTGACATGGGCACAAAGGACTGAGGTATTGAGGAGAGGAAAGGGTCCATCAGGAGGGCAGGGGAAGAGGACTAGAGGAAAGTAGGGGAGGAAGATGAACAATAACAAAATATGTTATTAAAATACCATAACGATGCATGGGACTTAGGTGCAGATGCTGTGAGACTAGGCTCCACAACTCTGCGTTTTGATTGGCTGTTGTTTTCTACAATCATCCCCTCTTGTTGCTAAGAGAACTTTCCTTGATGAGGGATGAGGATCACACTTACATGTGGGTATAACAAAGAAATAGACTATAGTTAGAGACTGTGCTGGTATACTAAAGTGAGTTTTGGTCAAGTTGTCCTCCAAAAGTCATAACTTCATTAATACTGGGTACTTGACTAGGTTTCAAGTACCAGCTATGATTTATTCCTTGTTGAGGGTGGTCTTAAGTCTAATTAGAGAGCTGTTGGTTATCACCAAGCTCTACAAGTCACTACTGTGCCCTGGAGTGCAGTATTTTATATATACATATATATACACATATATATTTTTATATATTTATGTATTTTAGGAGTCTTTTGCACAAATCTGAACAACAACTCAAAATACTACTTCTCATGTCTGGTGTTGGGGTTAGATGACCTTTGGACCTTGGAGGGAGTATTATCAATCCAGACATTTTTATTTCAACTTTTATTCAAACTATGCATGCACATTCAAATACTGACTTACATATATTATTTTGAGGTAATTAATAGTGTGATTCCTCATGACTGTTTTACACATCATTACTGTTATATGATCCTCCTTTGGTATTTACCTCCCTCCTTTCTCTATAATTATATCTTTCCTCTGCTTTCCCATTTCCCTCTTTAGGTCACTTGTCCCAAGTTCCCCCTCTCTCTATTGATCCCCCTGTGCACAATCATCCCTGTTTTACTTTTTTAGTTTTTGGTATTACTCGTGTTATGTGTTCAAATCTGAAGACTTGGAGCTAGGAACCTCGGATGAGAAAAGATGTGACATCTTGCCTTTCTGGGTCTAGATTACCTAGCAATGGAAGATATTTTCTACTTTGAGGACGTACTGAGGCAGAAAGATTGCAAGAGCCAGAGGAAGCAGGAACTTGCCTTGCGGTTTGTTTCCTAGGAATATCAGATGCTACACTCAGAAAGTCTTACCAACATGACTGCCTAAATAGGAGCTGAAGAAGGACAAAAATAGACATGTTAAAATGCAGTTAGGAAAAAGCTCAGGGGGCCTCATCCCTCCACAAAGAGCTACAGGAAGCTAAGAAATGCTGACAGTGGGAGAAAAAGTTTTCTCCAGGGAAGAGCACACCAACTGTTTCTGCAACACCAAATGGTCAGTCATGAAAACAGATACACACAAGCAACATTATACAGGTTGAGTGGATTGCATTATGTATATAAGAACTCACAGACACACATACACACATACACACACGCACGCAACACACCAATTAATGAAAAAAAGAAACCATGTATAAGAGAACCAGGCAGAGTCATATGGGAGGCTTTGAAAGAAAGAAAGGGAAGGGGGAAATGATGTAATTATATTCTCAAAATAACACAATTAAAAGGTCTATTTCAGCAAATAAAAAATGGTGCTTGTCAGATATTGTTAATAGAAATGGGTATACAGGGTTTTTTGTTATAATAAAGGTAAAGGTTACTCAAAAGGAAACTTAAATTTTCATGCCATAAATGAATGGTTTTTTTTATTCATGAAGTTTTTAAAGTTCAGGAAATTGAAGTGTACAGATTATCTATATTAGTGCTCATGTAATTCATTCTTATCCAGGATATTTTAAAATTGTATAAAATAAATAAAGTAAGAATAAGTCATATATATTAAAAATTCTGGAAGTTTGGGTTTAAAATGCTTATGAACACAATTGTATCTTTTTAATGGATTTTATTCTGACAATGTATTTTGTATCATCTCTACCAATTGCTTACATTCCCGTGTATTTGCAAATATGGTATTTTTTAAAATGTAATCACTAAAAAGGAAATTAAAAATAACCTTTAGTTAGCTTTTAGTGCTTTTGTGTCTTTTTTAGTTCAGTTCTTTTCACTTCTTTGAATCAGTTTTAAAATTGTATTTACTTTTATTTAATGTGATTGTTCTTTTGCCTGCATATCTGCCTGTTATGAGGGTATAGGATCCCCTACAATTGGAGTTATAGACAGCTGTGATCTGCCATGTGGGTGCTGGTTCAGGTACTCTGGAAGAGGAGCCAGTGTTCTTAAGTACTGAGCCATCTCTCCAGCTCCTGCTTGATGAATTTTAATCATTATTGTACTTGCTTATAGCAGATAGAGTCTCTGGAATCCTCAATATGGATCAGCTGAGGTAAGAAACAGTCACGATCTCACCAAGAAAGCATCCAATGCTACTTGAACACCAAGGCGTGATACTCAACATAAGAGTTCCTCCATTAACAAGCCTGCACGACCCAGTCCTTTTTACTACTGGCACAAGGCGTCATAGAAGATCTCTAGAATGTCATATCCTCTTGCTTGCTACATCATGATATTAGTAAAGTATCCTCTTGCCACAACTTGCTAGATAATGATACTTAGTAGAGACTTGACTGAGAAAGCATGACAAATGCTCTGCTTCAGTGCAACTGCTGACTGGAAGACCTTTGAGGACATGGACTTTATTGGTGACTATGCAATAAGAACTTTCCTTTCAGGAACCGGCCTTCCTCTGTTGATGACTCCCACCAGAATCAGTCTCTCATTTCAGAAGCAAGGTTCAGTCTGACAGTTTATAAAGGCATCATCCAAACGCAAAGGGAAGGGAGAATCTTTGGACTGTCCCTAGCCATCTGTCTTGCTTTTGATAAAATGTGAGTAGATGGTAGGGGTGAACCATGGGGCTCTGACACCAGGTTCATCCCTGGGGCAGTTTCTGCCATAGAAGTGTTCATGCCAACATGTGTCTTGTCTCTGATACTGACCCGTGTACAGAAATACTCCTTGTCCATGTAAAATTGCTTACCATTCAGTGTTCATGTGTACTGCCGTAGGTGCCTGGAAAATGAGCAATGCGGGCCAAGCAAGGAGCTGGGCTGTGCCATCTAAAGGGTAGATGCAGAATTTCTGCATCTCTGGCTATTTGTCTTTCGTAATATCATTATGGAAATGCTATTCCTACTGTAATAAAGCAAGCCACCGAGAGTGGAAAAGGCTGTTAGAACAAATCCTCTGAGACTCTCCACTTCTCAAAAACATTAATAGAACAATTGGAGAAAATGATCTTGGAAATTAAAGCCAAAGATCTCAAGCCACAGGCTTTAAAGACATTACGCTGGAGAGCTTCTAGATGGGACCAGAATAGAGCTCCCAGACATTTTCTGAAGAACTGGATTTAGTGATACCACAAGCAAACAGAAATCTGGACAAATGCCACACATGAGGTTTTATTTTCTGGAACAGAGCATATTGTAGTGCATTTTTATCATGAGGACTCTCTCCCAGGACACCAGAGAGGACAGGGGCAGGAGTCACATGCTGCTTGCCTGAGGAGGATAGTGCATAAGTTTCCTGCAGACTACATAGGCTTAGTACCTTTTAATGTTTTACAAAGGCAAGCAAATCCTTTGATCCTCAGACTCTGATTCTCAGAGTTTAACCCAGGGAAAATGTTGGATACTCACAAATATTTAGCCATATTTCATTGATAGTAATATCAGCAAAGAATAGTATCAAACTGATACAAAATAATCATTCTGAAAATATGATGTATGTAATGTTGGATATTACTTGGTTATATTATTGAATATTATTTTATTATTAAAATGATGTTTGTGGGAACTGGGGAGATGTCTCAGTGTGTAAACAACTTGCTGTGCAAGCTCGGTTACATCCATGAGTTTAGATCCCCAACATAACTGTGTAGTTTGTATGACAGTAAATTCTTTTTGTTTTGGTATTTATTGTCTTTATTAGATTTTTTTGTTTATTTATATTCCATGTGTTATTCCCTGTTCCAGTTTCCCCATTCATAAATCCCCTATTCCGTCCCCCTCCCCCTCTTCTATGAGGGTATCCTCCACCCATCCACCCACCCCTTCCTGCCTCCCTGTCGAGATATCCACCCACAAAGGACAGAAAAGAAATACAAATGGCCAGAACAATGAACAATGTCACCATCCTTAGCCACTAGAGAAATACATTAAAACTGCCTTGGGACTTTTCTTTACCTCTGTCTGAATGACTCGCACCCAGAAAAAGAGGAGAGCAAGTGCTAGTGAGGTCGCAGTGAAAGAAGCACCTGTCTTCTGCTTGCGAGAATGGAAGCAGGTGCAGCCATTGTCGAAACCACTTAAGAAGTTTCCTCAAGCATTGGAGAGGAGAATCGCCATTTGATCCTGTTACATCACTCCTGAGTACATGTCCAAAGGGCTCCAAGTCCCACACTAGAGAATCTTGTGCACCCATGTTTATGGCTGCACTATGCATGGAAATTAGGACCTAGAGCTTGTCTATATGTCTATATACACAAAGGAGCTGAGTTGTAAAGAAAAAGAAACCATGATGTTTTCAGGAAGATGTGTGCAACTGGAAACCACCACATGAAGTGAAACAAGACAGACTCAAAGGCAAATACCATATTTCCTCTTCAGTTCCTAGATTTAAAATGCGTGTTTGTGTCATAATGCTAGAGAGGGGATTGTGAGGAAGGAGGAAGCGATCTCAAGGGAAATAATAGATCCAGAGCCTAAAGGAATACATGGGATAAGAAAGCTGAAATGGAGCTAGTGGACGTGGTGGAGGGACAAGAAACAGTAGGAGAGACAGTATCAGTGATGACAGAAGTGGAGGAGGAGAGCAATTGGGAACAAAGTTCATTGAGACCAGTGTATGAAGATTCCAGGTCGAACTCATTGCTCAGTGTTCTCATCTTTAAAAAAAAAACAAATAAGTTAATTAAAAAATACATAAGTAAAAAAATTATGATTTTAGTAAATAAATGGAGTTCTCTGTTTCTGAAAGTTCCCCACTCAAAGATGAATACCTTGTCCACATTTCAGAATCATATTTGTGTTCTGACCAATGTCAAAAGTCTTAAGCATCTATGTGGCTGGCATTTCCAGCAGCGATGAGAACGCTGTGTCGCAGGGGAACTTTGCTGATTGATTATTCCTTCAGCTGTGCTCATGGACAGACTCGCAGGCTTTTAAAATTTAAACACGCACACTTAATTGTTGATAAAAATATTCTCCAGAATATTGTTTGAGATGAAACGTCAAAATTAAAGTTATTGTTCAAACAGCATGTCCTGCCGCACACAGTAGTTTGATTAGAGACTTGCAGGCTACCCGCTCAGAAGTTCCAGAATGTTCAACACTTCACCTAAGATTTATAAAGAAAGAAAAAAAACTGTTGGAGGATTTAACATTCTGTTTTTATATTCAATTTTAAAATAAAACAAAGTCAGTCTCAGTAGGCCTTTAATAGGCTTGGAAATGGTGTAGGATGCCTAGGGTTTGGTTTTCCTGGAAAACTGTGCTACTGAGCACACAGTCCCAGAGGTCAAGCTTCTGACAGGGAATGAGGGAGAAAGCATGCCTTTGCCAATGTTATATCAGTGTGGCCTGGAGGAGGCAAGTGAGGCCTTTTCACCTCTTGTGGTGAAGGCAGCATGATTAAAAGTTCATAATGCAAAATAAAATTTTATAAAGAGAAATTGATGTGCTTAATGTCTTTCTCACAAAAACTTTCTTTATATTGAATATTAAGGTTTTTTTTTATCTCCAAAATCTCTTATTGAATCATGAAGTGGCAAGGCATATAATGGAATAGCAGCATATCTATCTTAGAATTGAAAAAGAAATTGATATGTTTTGTGATATTCATTCCAAACATACCTGCTCACAACAGCATAGCAACAGTACTTGAGGGTCATGCACTACAATGTGACCACTGCTCACTGCTGTGTCTAAGGGTCCCCTTTCCATGACACCAACCACCGCTCCACATTATGAACTGCCAATGAAAATTTTCTAAGTGCACCTTTTCTTTCTAGGCCACTGGGCTACTCTTAAAAATGGGGTTTGTGTTAATCCTATACACCGCCCTTCCAGACTGCTTTTCTTTATAACATCAAAACAATAACATTTGTTTTATAGCCTTAAGTAGCCTTTCAGATGTGTTTACATAGGAGCTTCTAGATTAGTAATGTTTGATGGTTTCCACTTGCTTATCAGCAAAGGTAGGATGGAGGGGAGAGAGTTAGGGTGTGAGAGAGGACCAGTGGAACTCTGGCATTCAGATCTCATATCCGCTAATCTTTCTTTCCCTTTCGTTAAGCTGTTTAGGACATGAACATGCTGTCTATTTCACAGGGGTGAAATGAAAACAGAGGTCATAAAGGATGAACTTCAGGAATACGATAGTTGCTATTTATTTTTAATAGGTCCTAGTGTTAAACAGAGCTACAGGCTTATAGTCACAGCTAGACGCTGCCAGATGAACATGATGACCTTCTGGGCAAAACCACTGATCAGTAATAGTTTCCCAATCACTTCTTGACGTACATTTTCCACCCCACATCATATCATAAAGGATAAAATTCAAATTTCCTAACAATCTATGGGTACCTACAATGAGCTTCTTCCAAATCTGAATCCAGTCAGGGAAGACACTACTTTCACTTCTTAAAACATATTGTACTTACCACAGTCAAAGATTGGATGGACGTCAAGAACTCTTAAGAAAGTTGAGGGACAGATTACAGACCCTGAAGGGGATAGGAACTCCATAGGAGGACAAACAGAGTCAACTAACCTGAACCCCTGGGAGCTCTCAGAGACTGAGCCACCAACCAAAGAATATACATGGGCTGGACCCAGGCCTCGAGCACACAGGTAGAGATACGCAGCATAGCCTCCATGTGGGTCCCCCCAACAACTGAAGCCGGGGCTGTCACTGAAGCTGTAGTCTGACTGTGGAATCCATTCCCCAACAGTGCTGCCTTGAGTGGCCTCAGTGGGAAAGAATGCCCCTAATCCTGAAGAGAATTGATGCCTCAGAGTAGAGAGACATGGGGCAGGGCACTCTCAGAAGGGAAGGGAGGGAGAACGGGGGAGGGACTGCGTGTGAGAGGACTGGGACTGGGCAGCATTTGGGATGTATATTAAAAAAAATACTGTACTTAAATTGTTGCAACGTCATAAGCTTTCTAGCTCCGGAGATAAATATCCCCACATTACTTTAGCGTTTCCTTGCTTATTTCTGCCAAGGACTCACCAGGCTTTTCAGGTTATTGATTTCTCTCTTTTGCATTCTTCTCTGAGTCCACTCACTCACTGTGAGAATGTGCTATTTGTCTTTGGAGGTTTTGGAGAGACTATCACGCTAGTTGCTTAAGTTTTTCCTCGCACTTGTGATTTACTACTTAATCTACTGTCTAGCCAATATTAACTGTTTTTCTATTCTACTTGATGATGAAAAATGTATCTAAACACTTTCTGATTTCTTTAGTCCTGGTCTCCTGAGACGAACTCTGCTTGATAATCTTGTTTTCACTATGCTGTTTCTACCATGCCGCTTAAACCTATGCCCTGAGATTTCGTTTACAAACTTTTTGACATTCATGAGTTTTGGCTGTTTATCTGTACCGATTGTTATATTTTGACTTCAAATTTTGTTATAATTTCAGAAAAGGAATTGAATAGTCTTTCACCTTTTCCTATGCTCCAAAGAAAATTACGACAAACAACTATTTTTCTCACAATATGAAGCAAACTGCCCTTAAAATTATTAAAGAATCCCAGGTATCAGTTTTTTGCAGTAATTGTCTCATACTACTCTGAAGATATATAGATATATATAGATGCAGGCTTATTCATAAAACCAGAATGGGATTCAGTCACAGCAATGAACTGGGAAGATGCCGTGTTGGCTGATAACTGGATCTGTTGTTTCCCTTTCTCTATACTTACTGCATTGTCTATGCTGAAGATGTTATACTTACAACAGTTAAACACTTGGGTGCATGAGTTAAATCTGAAATACTTTCAAGAGCCTACCTAGTAACAGTTTCCATCAGTTGTCATTTTGTGTAATATTGAACTATGTATAAATGGGGGATGAAGCTCATTCGAAAGAGCTTGTTAAAATTTCTTTTCACAAGGCTACTAACCAAGAAAACTGTAAAAGCATTATAAAATAAAATTATTTCATTCCAAAGATGATGAATATTTTATACTGTGAATTCTAGAATAGCTATATAAAATCCTACCTGTTCTTTTTATAGATGACTTTGAGAAACAGAATTATAACATCAAGAAAGAAATTAATGCTCCTTTTTATTGAAGTTGTAAAATATAATATTGAACAGAAAAAAATTTCTACTTAGCAGAAAAGAGGTAGACATTCCTTAACAGTATGTCGTTAATGTGTCCTAATTCATAAGGCACATCATTTATTTATTTAAATTCTAACAATGGTTTAAATGTATGTGTACATATAAAGCATCACAATGGCAGAAAGGTTGTGTATATTCTTTTATTTTCCACTATAAAATTAAGATTATAGAAATAGTGTAATATGATTACAGTATTAGACAACTCAAATAAAGAATAAGAAAGGAACAATGGATACACTTTTCTTTGATATACACAGAAGAACTTTTAATAAATTATGGTGAGTGAAGTAGATTAACTTTCTAAAAAAGAGTAAGATCAAACATGATACTATATACATAAAAGTACGTATATATAGACAAATTGGAAAGACAAATTATGACTTTAGATGACACTATCAAAGAATATCTTTATTAACTAGAGAATAAAAGATTTAAAGTCTACATATTAAAGAAAATAATAAATCCATGTATTATAAAGTATACAGTGTATTATAATTCATTCTTTCTGCATATCAAATTATGTCATGAAAGATTATGAGCCAAAAAATGAGAGAAAGTATTATAATAAGTGAAACAAAAGAGAAACATTCAAAGCATTTACAAATTTGTATTTTATAGTGAAAAGGCTACACATAATTCCAAATATTTGAATGAATATTTAATAAAAGATAAAATTCATATAGGAAACCCAATGGTAGCATTAGACCATAGTAAAACAGAAAAATTAAAGCTGCAGCCACCTGATGGTGAACATAAAAATGTCTGACAGTACCAAGTGTTGATGAAGACATAGGAATATAAAACTTTCATTTACTACTGGATAATTGGTCCAAGAATTTTGGCGTTATGTGGTTAATTTAATGAAACAAACATTTGATATCTGATAAGTCTATGCAATATAGCATACCCTAAAGGAATCCATGTTTCTAGTGCAGCATTTTATAGAAATAATCCCATAGTAGTACTATTTACTATAGAGATGAAATAGTCCCTGTGCATCAACAGTAAACTGTGAATCTTATGAATGAACTTTTCACCCCATGCTATTAATGAAAGCAATCCACTAGAGCTTCTTGATCCAAGACAAGTAGATTTCATCAAGCATGGACTACAAGATTCTAGATACAGATGAGTACATTTGTTTATACAAACATTTAAAATATGAGAAGCTGAGCCATGTGTGTAAGGATGCACCGATGGGTTAAAACCATAATGAAAAGCGAGGAAGTGACTGGAATTACTGCGCTGGCTATGCTTGGGGGGCTGAGGATGGGCAAGCATGTCCAGTAGATGCTCTTGTGACTGAGGAATAGCTTCCTAGTTTTCCATGTAAGAAATGTTCATCACTGAAGGTTTGCACGCTCTCTTCTGAGTATATGCACATTTCCTTAACATTTTCAAAAAGGATTGGAAAAGGATTTCCAGAGAATTGATAAACTGACTTATGCACCTTCTGGACTTGGATATTCTCTTCGAGAATGTGTTTTGCTTTTGTTACCCTGATTAGTTGATCTTTCTAAGCTGTCAGTTTCTAGAAAATATTATTTTTTCCAAGGCATGTATCTTTTATAGAGAACCTTACAATTGCATTAGTCTAAATGGTCCTGCCAAGGTTGGACCCCCAGTGTAGGGGATTGTTGGGAGGGAGTGGTAATGGGGGGTGGATGGGGAGGGGAACACCCATCTAGAAGGGGAGAGGGCGGGGTTAGGGGGCTGATGAATGGGAAACCGGGAAAGGGAATAACATTTGAAATGTAAGTAAGAAATACCAGTTTAATAAAAATGGAAGAAAAAATTGAAAAAGATCATATAATTTAGATTTCATATGTGTGCTGACTATATTTTTAATTGAAATAGAATTACATAACATTCCCCTTTTTTTTCTTCAGTATCCCCTCCAATCTCGTTCACTCATTTTGGTGATAACATCTTTTTCATTGAATATTATTTTTATGTAGATATATATTATGCATATATATGCATGTATGCATATGCAAAAGTATATACAAATAGAAACTGCTGAGTCTGTTTTGTAGTTTATTAATATATTGTTTCAGACCTGATCACCCTGCACTGGATAATCAAAAGGGGCTCATCTCAGGGATAAACTAATTCCCATTCCCTTAGTAGTCATTATTTGCCTGTAGTTCTTTGTCCAGGGATGGGACTCTTTGAAGATTCCCTTTACAGCATTAACTGGATGGTGTTTATGCCAACTTGACATGGGCTAGCATTGTAAGGGAGGAGAGAACCATTATTGAGAACTAGATTATAAGACCATATTGCTGGAAATTGTGCATGCTTGAGTTGTAGAACATAGAGAAAATAATTGGCATTGACCTGGAACCTTATCCTTAACTGGCTAGATTTCATATTTCTGGAAGGTATGATGCATATTAGCAGAGAAGAAAAATTACCATCAATCTTGAGCAGCTTTGAACCCTGTGAGCTACAATAACAACTGCTTTGTCTGTATATGTCTACTGGTGTGAAAGTGGCATGAACATTATGAGAAAAACCAACCATTTCATTTTCTTCCCCTTTTTTATTTAAAAAATATAAGTACATCATTCCTCTTTTCCCTTTCCTCCCTCTCAGTAGTTGATACTGTAAATATATACATTTGTCCTTTTACCAGACATTTTCTGATTGGATTTAAGATCTGTATCAAAAGAAGAAACAAAGCTAACATTATAATTATAACAAGAATGCTTAGTGTAGAGAACCTACTTCTATTATTCTGGTAAATGGATATAGTATTATACCAATTCCTGATGATTTTCACTGTACTCATAGATTAGTGCATTGCTCAATCTTTATTAGAGAAGCTTCTGGTTTTGATAGATGATGAACACAGAAATATACAACCTACCAAGGTGTAAAGAATAGGAGACTAAAGACTGCCCAGCCCTAAATGGTACATATACATTACATCCATTACATTGCATATACATTGCATCCATTACATTACATATACATTATATCCATTACATTACATATACATTACATCCATCCTCCAAAGGCTCAGGGATCATTGTGGAAAATGGTATAGAAAGTTTAAGAGCCAGAGGTGTTGGATGACTACGAGGAAGAGTGTCTTTGGCACATAAGAGAGTAGCTACAATGTGAACTCATTGAGGTTGTAAGCAAATGCACAAGATCTGAGCATGCCCAATACTGACCAAATCATAGCACAGAAACTGGGTATGGAGTTCTATCCCTAGTCAAGGAACTATTGGCAACTCTCAGGCACTGCATAGAAAGAAAAGCTCAGTTTTCTTACAGAATATAGCCCCCAGTAAGTTGACTAAGTTCCAGTGGTAGACCATATATCCAAAAATATTTGGGCAATACAGATTAGCCTTGACACAGGAAGAAAACATACATATATACAACGTTGGGTGGAAAGGGAAGTGGGTATATTTGGGAAGAGATAGGAGAGGATAGGTCAATGTGATCAAAATGCATGTTACAAAATTCACAAAAATTACTAAGAAGAAATTATGTAAAGTTTGGAAAATATAATCTTTTCTTTCTTAAAGAAACTAGTGGTTAAAGTTAGAAGCATCACAAGTCTTCACTCCCAAGAAAAGTATTAGCCCGTGGAATTAAATTGTAGACTTAGAAGGTGCTCAATCTAATGCTGACAGATATTAGTTGAAGAAATGCTTGTCTGGGATTTAGAATGTTTTTTATTTCTTTGTTCAATAATCTGACTCAAAGACTGTAGGCTAGATTCTATAATTACTAAATATTAGCTTTATTTCCTTCACCAGAGAAGAAATGTCACAAAAACAACAGAGATGTTGTCCATGACACTTACACGTGGTATTACAGAAATGTCCAATTATCTATTAGAACAAAGTGCATTTCAACTAGGAAATGTCAGATTGAAGTTAAATTAGAGCTATGTTTCTCAAATTGGGATCTCCATGCTGGAAATAATCTTGGTGCTATACAAAGGAAGAGCATAAACCATGGCCTAAGTCTGGAATATCTTTTTGAAAAACCGGTTATGTTCAAAAGTATAATACACATAAAGAAAAGGCCAGTGTCAGTATGAATTAAGTAATTCAAGTCACTAAAATATTATGTCCAATGTATATGTGAATAAAAGACAAAGATAAGCAAAATTTGCTTGAAACAGTGTGTATATACATCAAATGGATAGGCGTGTCTGTGCTAGCATCTTCTATACACAGCTTTCTGTTTCACTCCTTTTCCCAGGGCGACATTGTCAGGACTTCACATTTCCTTGGATTTCTGTTGTCATTTGCAGGAGCTCTCACACATTCTCTCACTGACAGTGCCTTGGTTTCTAATAGGTATAAATGCACAAACAGTGGCAAAGTCAACCTCCTTATTCTCTTACAGCTTCATCCTCAAGGTTTTCCCTTCTCAACTGTTTTCTGCTCATGTTGAAGCATCTTCAAGCATGGTTGTAAACACCAATCCATTTTCCTTCCACTTGGATATCTGTTTATCCAATACAGCAACATGAATAATGATCTCTTTGTGTTCTCTAATAAGGCATCGGTTAAGTTTTCTCTGTGCTTGTTCATTTCTGTGCTAAAGTATTGTCTGCCCACCTACATATCTTTCCGTGACTCTGTAACAGGCTGAAGTATTTTGCCTATTTGCTATTTGCCTTGAAATTCTTGATAGAGAAAGGAGAAGGAATAAAAAAATGAACTATATCTCATGGTTATTACAAATGCATCCCTTATTAACTCTGTGCATGCATTTTGGACATTTATATTACATAATTGCTAATTACTATAGGAAGTTATCTATTTGAAAAATGTGTTTCAATTAACTCTCATGATATTTGTGTTTGTTTATGTTTCTTCATGCGGAAGTAGTCTCACAAGTCAAATTTATCAGGATTTCTTTGTGCTTCTGTATTTTGTTCCAAGCATAGAAAGTTCTGATAAAGGGTTATTCAAACATGATTACACAATTCCCTGTAGGCATTGAATTTTTTATTCATTTGGGAATGTTTATGATAATGATTGATAGCCGTTAGAGAGCACAACGTCTGGGAGGGGTGACTGTTGGATATGAAGAGATGTACTTTTGCCTGAGAAACAAACAGCAAAGTGAATTAGAGAAAAGGTACTGAGTCAGGGTGAGATGAGCCATGATCTCAACCTTGTTTCTGTTGACTGAGACAATTTAAGCTACTTACTTATCTGAGCCTTTGCCTTCTAGTTCTGAACAATGGACACAATAGAGACCACTTTCTCAGAATTAATGGGATTGTTGATTCTCGTGGCTTTGAGTATATGGCCCACGAGTGATGAATTTTGTGTTTGCATGTGTATATATGTGCGAACTCACAGGATTGAGAGTAGCCAGGGCATGGAACTAACTCATTATGTGACTGATTCAAACAAGATTATTTTTTGTGGGCCATTTTCTTTTATACATGCAGAATATCTGATTACACTTGGTGTTCTCTAAAATTTTAAGTTATCCTTTTTTTTTAACCTTTTTGTTCATTGAGACAGGGTCTCATCTTTAAGGCCTGTTAGATATGGAACACTTTATGGAGATGAGATTAGCCTCAAATTCATAAGGACCTGCCCTCTTATGCCTCCCAAGTGCTGTGATTAAAGGTACATGCCACAACTTTTGACTGAATTTTTTGATAATAAAAATCAACATTTAGTTTTAAACATTTTGAAAATTGTACCAATTATACATGAAAATAAAACCTGCCTAATATTGCTATATGCCACTTGCTATTCTTCCTGCTTTCTTTTCTTAACATTGTACATTTTAAAAATATTTACCTATTTATTACTTATTATTTTGTGTACATAATATGTGCCATTGTGTTTGTGTACATGGCAGTAAGAGGATTTAAAATCACATTTCATGATGATGATAGATGACTTTAAGAAGGAAATAAATAACTTCCTTAAAGAACTACAAGAGAGCACAGGTAAATAGATGGAAGACTTTAAAGATGAAACATATAAATCCCCTAAAGAAATACAGGAAAACACAACCAAACAGGTTAAGCAATTGAAAAAAAAACCATCCAGGATCTAAAAATGAAAATAGAAATAATAAAGAAATCACAGGCCCGCAGCAGCTCTCTGCTCCCAAACCGCGTGGGAAAGAAACCTCACCGCCTGGTCAGGTGGGCACTCCCGAAGCTACAGAGTGGAGGAGACCACCAACACTGCCCACCCCTGCCCACATCCCTGGCCCAAGAGGAAACTGTATAAGGCCTCTGGGTTCCCGTAGGGGAGGGCCCAGGAGCGGCAGGACCCCTGCGCCTGAGACACCGCCGGAAACTGAAGGAAACAGACCGGATAAACAGTTCGCTGCACCCAAATCCCGTGGGAGGGAGAGCTAAACCTTCAGAGAGGCAGACACGCCTGGGAAACCAGAAGAGACTGCACTCTGCACACACATCTCGGATGCCAGAAGAAAACACCAAACGTCATCTGGAACCCTAGTGCACGGAAGCTCCCGGAAAGGGCGGCGCAGATCTTCCTGGTTGCTGCCACGGCAGAGAGCTCGTGGGCAGCACCCCGCGAGCAAACTTGAGCCTCGGGACCACAGGTAAGGCCGACTTTTCTGCTGCAAGTGACCTGCCTGGTGAACTCAAGACACAGGCCCACAGGAACAGCTGAAGACCTGTAGAGAGGAAAAACTACACGCCCGAAAGCAGAACACTCTGTCCCCATAACTGACTGAAAGAAAAGAGGAAAACAGGTCTACAGCACTCCTGGCACACAGGCTTATAGGACAGTCTAGCCACTGTCAGAAATAGCAGAACAAAGTAACACTAGAGATAATCTGATGGCGAGAGGCAAGCGCAGGAACCCAAGCAACAGAAACCAAGACTACATGGCATCATCGGAGCCCAATTCTCCCACCAAAATAAACATGGAATATCCAAACACACTAGAAAAGCAAGATCTAGTTTCAAAATCATATTTGATCATGATGCTGGAGGACTTCAAAAAAGACGTGAAGAACTCCCTTAGAGAACAAGTAGAAGCCTACAGAGAGGAATCGCAAAAATGCCTGAAAGAATTCGAGGAAAACATAAATAAACAAGTAGAAACCCATAGAGAGGAGACACAAAAATCCCTGAAAGAATTCCAGGAAAACACAATCAAACAGTTGAAGGAATTAAAAATGGAAATAGAAGCAATCAAGAAAGAACACATGGAAACAACCCTGGATATAGAAAATCAAAAGAAGAGACAAGGAGCTATAGATACAAGCTTCACCAACAGAATACAGGAGATGGAAGAGAGAATCTCAGAAGCAGGAGATTCCATAGAAATCATTGACTCAACTGTCAAAGATAATGTAAAGCAGAAAAAGCTACTGGTCCAAAACATACAGGAAATCCAGGACTGAATGAGAAGAACAAACCTAAGGATAATAGGTATAGAAGAGAGTGAAGACTCCCAGCTCAAAGGACCAGTAAATATCTTCAACAAAATCATAGAAGAAAACTTCCCTAACCTAAAAAAGGAGATACCCATAGGCATACAAGAAGCCTACAGAACTCTAAATAGATTGGACCAGAAAAGAAACACCTCCCGTCACATAATAGTCGAAACACCAAACGCACAAAATAAAGGAAGAATATTAAAAGCAGTAAGGGAAAAAGGTCAAGTAACATATAAAGGCAGACCTATCAGAATCACACCAGACTTTTCGCCAGAAACTATGAAGGCCAGAAGATCCTGGACAGATGTCAAACAGACCCTAAGAGAACACAAATGCCAGCCCAGGTTACTGTATGCTGCAAAACTCTCAATTATCATAGATGGAGAAACCAAGATATTCCATGACAAAACCAAATTTACACAATATCTTTCTACAAATCCAGCACTACAAAGGATAATAAAGGGTAAAGCCCAACATAAGGAGGCAAGCTATACCCCAGAAGAAGCAAGAAACTAATCGTCTTGGCAACAAAACAAAGAGAAGAAAAGCACACAAACATAGCCTCACATCCAAATATGAATATAACAGGAAGCAATAATCACTATTCCTTAATATCTCTCAACATCAATGGCCTCAACTCCCCAATAAAAAGATATCGATTAACAAACTGGATACGCAACGAGGACCCTGCATTCTGCTGCCTACAGGAAACACGCCTCAGAGACAAAGACAGACACTACCTCAGAGTGAAAGGCTGGAAAACAACTTTCCAAGCAAATGGTCGGAAGAAGCAAGCTGGAGTTGCCATTCTAATATCAGATAAAATCAATTTTCAACTAAAAGTCATCAAAAAAGATAAGGAAGGACACTTCATATTCATCAAAGGAAAAATCCACCAAGATGAACTCTCAACCCTAAATATCTATGCCCCAAATACAAGGGCACCTACATACGTAAAAGAAACCTTACTAAAGCTCAAAACACACATTGCACCTCACACAATATTAGTGGGAGATTTCAACACCCCACTCTCATCAATGGACAGATCATGGAAACAGAAATTAAACAGAGATGTAGACAGACTAAGAGAAGTCATGAGCCAAATGGACTTAACAGATATTTATAGAACATTCTATCCTAAAGCAAAAGGATACACCTTCTTCTCAGCTCCTCATGGTACTTTCTCCAAAATTGACCATATAATTGGTCAAAAAATGGGCCTCAACAGGTACAGAAATATAGACATAATGCCATGGGTGCTATCATACCACCACGGCCTAAAACTGGTCTTCAATAACAATAAGGGAATAATGCCCACATATATGTGGAAATTGAACAATGCTCTACTCAATGATAACCTGGTCAAGGAAGAAATAAAGAAAGAAATTAAAAACTTTTTAGAATTTAATGAAAATGAAGGTTCAACATACCCAAACTTATGGGACACAATGAAAGCTGTGCTAACAGGAAAACTCATAGCACTGAGTGCCTGCAGAAAGAAACAGGAAAGAGCATATGTCAGCAGCTTGACAGCACACCTAAAAGCTCTAGAACAAAAAGAAGCAAATACACCCAGGAGGAGTAGAAGGCAGGAAATAATCAAACTCAGAGCTGAAACCAACCAAGTAGAAACAATAAGGACCATAGAAAGAATCAACAGAACCAAAAGTTGGTTCTTTGAGGAAATCAACAAGATAGATAAACCCTTAGCCAGACTAACGAGAGGACACAGAGAGTGCGTCCAAATTAACAAAATCAGAAATGAAAAGGGAGACATAACTACAGATTCAGAGGAAATTCAAAAAATCATCAGATCTTACTATAAAAGCCTATATTCAACAAAACTTGAAAATCTACAGGGAATGGACAATTTCCTAGACAAATACCAGGTACCGAAGTTAAATCAGGAACAGATAAACCAGTTAAACAACCCCATAACTCCTAAGGAAATAGAAGCAGTCATTAAAGGTCTCCCAACCAAAAAGAGCCCAGGTCCAGACGGGTTCAGTGCAGAATTCTATCAAACCTTCATAGAAGACCTCATACCAATATTATCCAAACTATTCCACAAAACTGAAACAGATGGAGCACTACCGAATTCCTTCTATGAAGCCACAATTACTCTTATACCTAAACCACACATAGACCCAACTAAGAAAGAGAACTTCAGACCAATTTCCCTTATGAATATCGATGCAAACATACTCAATATAATTCTGGCAAACTGAATCCAAGAGCACATCAAAACAATCATCCACCATGATCAAGTAGGCTTCATCCCAGGCATGCAGGGATGGTATAATATACGGACAACCATCAACGTGATCCATTATATAAACAAACTGAAAGAACAAAACCACATGATTATTTCAATAGATACTGAGAAAGCATTTGGCAAAATTCAACACCCCTTCATGATAAAAGTCATGAAAGGATTGGAATTCAGGGCCCATACCTAAACATAGTAAAAGCCATATACAGCAAACCAGTTGCTAAAATTAAACTAAATGGAGAGAAACTTGAAGCAATCCCGCTAAAATCAGGGCCTAGACAAGGCTGCCAACTCTCTCCCTACTTATTCAATATAGTTCTTGAAGTTCTAGCCAGAACAATCAGACAACAAAAGGAGGTCAAGGGGATACAGATCGGAAAAGAAGAAGTCAAAATATCACTATTTGCAGATGATATGATAGTTTATTTAAGTGATCCCAAAAGTTCCACCAGAGAACTACTAAAGCTGATGAACAACTTCAGCAAGTGGCTGGTTATAAAATTAACTCAAATAAATCAGTAGCCTTCCTCTACACAAAAGAGAAACAAGCCGAGAATGAAATGAGGGAAACGACACCCTTCATAATAGTCCCAAATAATATAAAGTACCTCGGTGTGACTTTAACCAAGCAAGTAAAAGATCTGTACAATAAGAACTTCAAGACACTGAAGAAAGAAATTGAAGAAGACCTCAGAAGATGGAAAGACCTCCCATGCTCATGGATTGGCAGGATTAATATAGTAAAAATGGCCATTTTACCAAAAGCGATCTACAGATTCAATGCAATCCCCATCAAAATACCAATCCAATTCTTCAAAGAGTTAGACAGAACAATTTGCAAATTCATCTGGTATAACAAAAAACCCAGGATAGCTAAAACTATCCTCAACAATAAAAGGACTTCAGGGGGAATCACTATCCCTGAACTCAAGCAGTATTACAGAGCATTAGTGATAAAAACTGCATGGTATTGGTACAGAGACAGACAGATAGACCAATGGAATAGAATTGAAGACCCAGAAATGAACCCACACACCTATGGGCACCTGATTTTTGACAAAGGTGCCGAAACCATTCAATGGAAAAATGATAGCATTTTCAGCAAATGGTGCTGGTTCAACTGGAGGTCAACATGCAGAAGAATGCAGATTGATCCATGCTTATCACCCTGTACAAAGCTTAAGTCCAAGTGGATCAAGGACCTCCACATCAAACCTGATACACTCAAACTAATAGAAGAAAAACTAGGTAAGCATCTGGAACACATGGGCACTGGAAAAAATTTCCTGAACAAAACACCAATGGCTTATGCTCTAAGATCAAGAATCGACAAATGGGATCTCATAAAACTGCAAAGCTTCTGTAAGGCAAAGGACACTGTGGTTAGGACAAATCGGCAATCAACAGATTGGGAAAAGATCTTTACCAATCCTACAACAGATAGAGGCCTGATATCCAAAATATACAAAGAACTCTATAAGTTAGACCGCAGGGAGACAAATAACCCTATTAAAAATGGGGTTCAAACCTAAACAAAGAATTCACAGCTGAGGAATTCAGAATGGCTGAGAAACATGTAAAGAAATGTTCAACATCTTTAGTCATAAGGGAAATGCAAATCAAAACAACCCTGAGATTTCACCTCACACCAGTGAGAATGGCTAAGATCAAAAACTCAGGTGACAGCAGATGCTGGCGAGGATGCGGAGAAAGAGGAACACTCCTCCATTGTTGGTGGGATTGCAGACTGGTAAAACCATTCTGGAAATCAGTCTGGAGGTTCCTCAGAAAATTGGACATTCAACTGCCTGAGGATCCAGCTATACCTCTCTTGGGCATATACCCAAAAGATGCCCCAACACATAAAAAAGACACGTGCTCCACTATGTTCATCGCAGCCTTATTTATAATAGCCAGAAGCTGGAAAGAACCCAGACGCCCTTCAACAGAGGAATGGATACCGAAAATGTGGTACATCTACACAATGGAATATTACTCAGCTATCAAAAAACAACGGCTTTATGAAATTCGTAGGCAAATGGTTGGAACTGGAAAATATCATCCTGAGTGAGCTAACCCACTCACAGAAAGACATACATGGTATGCACTCACCGATAAGTGGCTATTAGCCCAAATGCTTGAATTACCCTATATGCCTAGAACAAATGAAACTCAAGGCAGATGATCAAAATGTGAATGCTTCACTCCTTCTCTAAAAGGGGAACAAGAATACCCTTGGCAGGGAAGAGAGAGGCAAAGATTAAAACAGAGACTGAAGGAACACCCATTCAGAGCCTGCCCCACATGTGGCCCATACATATACAGCCACCCAATTAGACAAGATGGATGAAGCAAAGAAGTGCAGACTGACAGGAGCCGGGTGTAGATCGCTCCTGAGAGACACAGCCAGAATACAGCAAATACAGAGGCGAATGCCAGCAGCAAACCACTGAACTGAGAATAGGACCCCCGTTGAAGGAATCAGAGAAAGAACTGGAAGAGCTTGAAGGGGCTCGAGACCCCATATGTACAACAATGCCAAGCAACCAGAGCTTCCAGGGACTAAGCCACTACCTAAAGACTATACATGGACTGACCCTGGACTCTGACCTCATAGGTAGCAATGAATATCCTAGTAAGAGCACCAGTGGAAGGGGAAGCCCTGGGTCCTGCTAAGACTGAACCCCCAGTGAACTAGACTGTTGGGGGGAGGGCGGCAATGGGGGGAGGGTTGGGAGGGGAACACCCATAAGGAAGGGGAGGGGGGAGGGGGATGTTTGCCCGGAAACCAAAGAATTATTATTAAGTATTAAATAAATTTAAAAAAAAAGAAAAAAAAAAGAAATCACAAAGGTGGACAACTCTGGAGAAATAAAACCTAAGAAAGAGACCAGGAGTCATATATGCCAGGATCACCAACAGAATACAAGAGTTAGAAGAGACAATCTCAGGTGTAGAAGATAACATAGAAAATATTGAAACAACAGTCAAAGAGAAATGCAAAATGCCCCTAACCCAAAACATATAGGATAATAGGCATAGAAAAGAACAAAGATTCTTAGCTCAAAGGGCCAGTAAATATCGTCAACAAAATTATAGAAGAAAACTTCCCTAACCTAAAGAAAGAGATGCCCATAAACATGCAAGAAGCCTACAGAACTCCAAATAGATTGGACCAGAAAAGAAATCCCTCCAGTCACATAAGAATCAAAACACCATATGCAGAAGTCAAAGAAAGAATATTAAAAGCAATAAGGGAAAAAGGTCAAGTAACATATAAAGGCAGACCGATCAGAATCACACCAGACTTTTTGCCAGAGACTCTAAAAGCCAGAAGATCCTGGTCAGATGTCATATAGATCCTAATAGAACACAAATGCCAGCCCAGGCTACTATATCCAGCAAAACTCTCAATTAACATGGATGGAGAAACCAAGGTATTCCATGAGAAAACCAAATTTACACAAAATCTTCACAGAAATCCAGCCCTGTAAAGGATAATAGATGGAAAACTCCAACACAGAAGGGAAACTACACCCTAGAAAAAGTAATCTTCTTGCAACAAGCCCAAAGAAGTTAGCCACACAAACATAATTCCACCCCTAATAACAAAAATGACAGGAAGCAACTATCACTGGTCCTTAATAGCTGTTAACATTAATG
The DNA here is from genome assembly GCF_021556685.1 of Rattus norvegicus. Classification (NCBI taxonomy): domain Eukaryota; kingdom Metazoa; phylum Chordata; class Mammalia; order Rodentia; family Muridae; genus Rattus; species Rattus norvegicus. The sequence goes on along the minus strand of NC_141538.1, from coordinate 59,947,662 downwards.
GATTAAACTCCCACCTCCAAAACATAGATTAGCAGACTGGATATGAAAACAGGACCAAGAATTTTGCTGTATACAATAAATGTACCTCCGTGGACAGACACTACATCAGAGGAAAAGGTTGGAAAAAATGTTTCCAAGAAAGAAGCTGGAGTTGCCATTCTAATAGCAAACAAAAGGTATCAAAAACGATGAGGAAGAACTTTTCATAATCATCAAAGAAAAAAAATCTACAAAGATGAACTCACAATTTTGAACATCTATGTTCCATATGCAGGGGAAACCACATTTATAAAAAACTTTACAGTCAAAGCATACATTGCACCTCATGCAATAATAGTGGGAGACTCTCATCAATGGACAGATTAAAAAAACAGAAACTAAACAGAGACATAATGGAACTAACAGAAATTATGAACCAAATATATTTAACAGATATTGATACAACATTTCATCCTAAAACAAAAGAATATATCTTCTTCTCAGCACCTTCTTCAAAATTGACCATTTAATCTGTCACAAAACAAGCCACCATAGATACGAGAAGATTGAAATAACTCCATGCGTCCTATCGGATCACCATGCACTGACTGGCCTTCAATACCAACAATATCAGCAGACAACATGGAAGCTGAACAACTCTCTACTCAATAATAACTTGGTCAAGGAAGAAAAAAAGAAATATAAGAAATTTTAAAAATAATTTAATGAAAATGAAGGCACAACATACCAAAGCCTATGGAATACAATGAAAGCAGCACTAAGAGGAAATCTCATGGCTCCGAGTGCCTCCAAAAAGAAACTCGAGAGATCATACACTAGCAACTTGACAGCAAACCTGAAAGGTCTAGAACAAAAAGAAGCAAATACACCCAAGAGGAATAGACAGCAGGAAATAATCAAACTCAGGGCTGAAATCAACCAAATAGAAATAAAAAGAACTCTACAAAGAATCAACAAACTCAAGAACTGGTTCTTTGAGAATATAAACGAGATTAAGCCCTTAGCCAGAGTAACCAGAGGGGACAGAGAGAGTATCCAAATTAACAAAATCAGGCATGAAAATGGAGGCATAACAACAGAAATCGAGGAAATCCAAAAAAATAATCAGATCCCACTACAATAGCCTATTCTCAACAAAACTGGAAAATCTGGATGAAATGGATAATTTTCTAGACAGATACCATGTACCAAAGTTAAACAAGGATCAGGTAAACTATCTAAAATGTCCTAAAGAAATAGAAGCAGTCATCAAAAGTCTCCCAACCAAAAAAAGCCCAGGACCAGATGGGTTTAATGCAGAATTCTATCAGACTTTCAAGAAGACCTAATACCAATACTCTTTAAACTATTCCACAAAATAGAAACAAAAGGAACACGTCTCAGTTTCTTCTATGAAGACACAATTGCACTCATACCTAATCCACACAAAGACCCAACAAAGAACAAACTTCAGACCAATTTTCCTTATGAATGTTGATGCAAAAATACTCAATGAAATTCTTGCAAATCAAATCCAAGAACATATCAAAGTGATCATTCATCATAATCAAATAGGCTTTTTCCCAGGGATGCAGGGATTGTTCTATATGGAAATCCATCAACATAATGCATTATATAAACAAGCTGAAAGAAAAAAAGACATGATTGTCTCATTAGATGCTAAAAAAGCATTTGACAAGATTCACTAGGCCTTCATGTTAAAAGTCTTGGAAAGATCAGGAATTCAAGGCCCATATTTAAACGTAGTAAAAGCAATATCCAGCAAACAGTAGCCAACATCAAACTAAATGCAGAGAAACTTGAAGCAATCCCACTAAAATCAGGGACTAGACAAGGATGCCCATTCTCCCTTTTTTCTATTCAATATAGGACTTGAAGTACTAGCTAGAGCAATTAGACGAGACAAAACAGTCAAAGGAATACAAATTGGAAAGGAAAAAGTCAAAATATCACTGTTTGCAGATAATATGATAGTATACTTAAAGTGACTTTTAAAAATTCTAACAGAGAACTTCTACAGCTGAGAAACAACTTCAGCAATGTAGCTGAATGTAAAATTAACTAAAACAAGACAGTAGCAGTCTACCACTCAAAGGATAAATGGGCTGAGAAAGAAATTAGGGAAATGACACCCTTCTCAATAGTCACAGATGACATAAAATATCTTGGTGAGAGTCCAACCAAGCAAGTGAAAGATATGTATGACAAGAATTTCAATCTCTGAAGAATGAAATAGAAGAAGATCTCAGAAGATGGAAAGATCTCCCATGCTCATGGATTGGCAGGATTAATATAGTAAAAATGGCCATCTTGTTGAAAGCAATCTACAGATTTAAGGCAGTCTCAACTAAAATTCCAACTCAATACTTCATAGAGTTAGAAATATCAAATCACTGTGAAGCCCCTAAACAAATGTTCAAAATCCTTTGTCATCAGGGAAATGCAAACCCTGAAATTCCACCTCACACCAGTCAGTTCAACAACTCCAGTGACAGCAGATGCTGCAGAGGATGTGGAGAAAAAGGAACACTCCATTGTTGGTTACTTTTCAAGCTGATAAAACTTCTCTGGAAATCGTTCTGGTGGTTCCTCAGGAAATTGAACATTGCAGTACCTGAGGGTCCCACTATTCCACTCCTGTACATATACCCCAAAACATGCTCCAACATACAACAATGACACATGCTCTACTATGTTCATAGCAGCTTTATTTATAATAGCCAGAAGCTGGAAAGAATCCAGATGTTTTTTAACAAAGGAATGTATTCAGAAATTTTGGTACACTTGCACAATGGAGTATTAAAAACAATGACTTCATGAAATTCTTAGGCAAATAGATGGAACTAGAACATAGCATCCTGAGTGAGGTAACCCAATCACAAATTAACAAACATGATGTGCACTTGCTGATAAGTGGATATTAGTCCAAAATCTTAGAATACCAAAGATACAATTCATAGACCACATGAGTCTCACGAAGAAGAAATATCAAAGTGTAGATGCTTCAGTACTTCTTGGAAGAGGGAACAAATACTCACAGGAGAAAATAGGGAGACATAGAGTGGAACAGAGATGGAAGGAAAAGCCACCCAGAGACTGCCACACATGGGGATCCATCCTACATGCAGTCACCAACCCAGACACTGTTGAGGATGACAGGAGGTGCATGCTGATAGGAGCCTGATATAGCTGTCTCCTGAGAGGCTCTGCTAGAGCCTGACAAATACAGAGGTGGATACTCACAGCCAACCATTGGATTGAGAATGGGGTTCCCAATGGAGTTGTTAGATAAAGGACTGAGGTAGCTGAAGGGGTTTGCAACCCCATAGGAAGAACAACAGTATCAAAAACCAGTCACCCCAGAACCCTCAGGGACTAAACCATCAACCAAAGAGTACACATGGAGTGATCCATGGCTCCATCCTCATATGCAGGAGAGGACGGCCTTGTCGGGCATCAATGGGAGGAGAGACCCTTGGTCCTGTGAAGGCTAGATGCCCCAGTGCAGGGGAATGACAGGGTAGGGAAACATGAGGGGTAGGTGGGGATGCCCCCTCATGAAGGCAGGGCTAGGGGATGGGATAGAGGCTTTCTGGAGGGGAAATCTAGAAGAGGGATAACATTTGAAATGTAGATAAGAAAATATCAAAAAAATGAAAGAAAAATTAAATGTAGTAGCTGTTTGCAAGTTCATTTGGAAAAACACACCCCAGGATACTGAAAACTATTCTCAACAATAAAAGAACTTCTGGGGGAATCACCATCCCTGACCTCAAGCTGTACTACAGAACAATAGTGATAAAATGTGCATGATATTGATACAAAGACAGGCAGGTGATCAGTGGAGTAGAATCGCAGACCCAGAAATGAACTCACACACCTATTGTCACATTGTCACTTGATCCTTGACAAAGGAGCCAAAACCATCCAGTGGAAAAAAGACATTTTCAACAAATGATGCTAGTTCAACTGGTGGTCAGCATGTAGAAGAATGCAAAGTGACCCATTCTTATAACCCTGTACAAAGCTCAAGTCCAAGTGGATCAAAGACCTCCACATAAAACCAGATACACTGAATCTAAAAGAAAAGAAAGTGGGGAAAACCCTCAAACACATGGGCCCAGGGGAAAATTTCACAAAAGAACACCAATGGTTGTAAGATCAAGAATCAACAAAAGAAACCTCATTAGATTGCAAAGCTTATGAAAGGGAAAAGGCATTGTCAATAGGACAAAATGGCAACCAACAGACAAAGGTATTTACCAATCTAGTCTCCAATAGAGGGCTATACATATCTAATCTATACAAGAAATTTAAGAAGTTAGACACCAGAGAACCAAATAACCCTATTTAAGATAGGGTAAAGAGATAAACAAAAAATTCTCAACTGATGAATATCGAATCCTGAGAAGTAACTAAATAAATGTTCAACATTCTTTGTTATTAGGGGACCACAAATCAAAATGACCCTGAAATTCCACCTCACACCAGTTACAATGGCCAACATCAAAAACTCATGTGGCAACACATACTGGCCAGGATGTGGAGAAAGAGGAACACTCCTTCCTTGCTGATGGAATTGCAAGCTGATACAACCACTCTGGAAGTCAGTCTGGAGGTTCCTCAGAAAATTGGATATAGTTCTACTTGAAGACCCAGCTATACCACTCCTGGGCATATATTCAAAAGATGCCCTAATATATAACAAGAACACAAGTTTCACTATGTTCATAGCAGCCTTTTTTATAGTAGCCAGAAACTGGAAATAACCCACATGTCCCTCAATGTAGGAATGGATACAGAAAATGTGCTACATATACACAATGGAGTAGTACTTAGCAATTAAAATCACTGACTTCCTGAAATGTTTAGGCAAATGGATGAAACTAGAAAATATCATCCTGAGTGACATAATCCAGTCACAAAAGAACACACATGGTATGTACTCACTGATAAGTGGATATTAGGCTAAAAACTTGGAATACCCATGATACAACTCTCAGACCATATGAAGCTCAAGAAGGAAGACCAAAATATGGATGCTTCAGTCCTGCTTAGAAGGGGGAATAAAATAATCATGGCGGGTACAGGTTGGGAGGGACTTGAGAGGAAGAGATGAGGGGGAGGAGGAAATGTGCAGGATCAGATATGGGAAGAAATGGGAGAGATGTACAGAGGGTCAACAAATTGAACAGTGGTGTATAGCAATGGAGGATGGGGAAGTGGGGGTAGCCACCAGAAAGTTCCAGATGCCAGGAAAGCAAGAGGTTCCTAAGACCCAATGGGGATGACATTAGCTAACATAACCAGGAAATGTGAGGGAGAACCTTCAGAAACCATATACAGAGGTTAGGCACAGCCAACCCGATTGTGGGATGTGGCCACTCACTCATCTCCAAAATTTTAACCCAGAATTGCTCCTGATTAAAGGAAATACATGGACAAAGAGTAGAGCAGAGATTGAAGGAAAGGCCATACAGAGACTACCTCATTTGGGGATGCATCCCATATGCAGACACCAAACCCAGACACTATTGCTAATTCAAGAAGTGCTTGTTGACAGGAGCCTGATAAAGCTGTCTCCTGAGAGGCTTTGCCAGAGTCTGACCAATATAAATGATTCTTACAGTTAACCATTGGACTGAGCATGGGGACCCCAATGGATGGGTAGGGGAAGGACTGAAAGAACTGAAGGGATTTAGAACCCCATATGAACAATAACATCAACTAACCTGACCCCTGAGAACTTGCAGTGACCAATCCACCATCCAAAGAGTACACATGGAGGGATCCATGGCTCCAGCTGCATATGTAGCAGAAGATGGCCTAATCTGGAGTCGATGGGAGGGGAGGTCATTTGTCCTGTGTAGGCTTGATGCTCCATTGTAGGGTGAGTTAGGTGTAGGTGGATGAGGGAGTACCCTTATAGATGCAAGGGGAGGGGGAAAGGGATAGGGGCTTTGAGAGGGGAAACCTGGAAAGGGGATAACATTTGAAATGTAAATAAATAAAATATCTAATAAGCTCCATGCCCAAAAAAGTAATTTTGATGTTTATTGTCTTCCAGATTCTATTAAATTATTTCTATCTTTCTTTTTTTTGTGAAATTTTCTGGGCCTCCTTACAAAGATTATTTGACTTTCCAAGAAGGTTTTAAGCACTCTGTTCTGGACCTTTACTTTGTTACCAGGAATGCTATGTTTTCTTAATCTTGATCCTGGTTGTCATGAAATATCTGTTACCTATGCATTTTAAGAACAGTAATAGTCTTAGCACCTACTTGGCTTAGTTTTTGTTATTTGGAAAATACCTTCAGTATTCAGCGGGTCCATGGATTCCAGATACTTATGCAATTGTGCTGTCCCCTGAGCCAGCCAGTAAATAGACTGGTTCCTGTGTTGGTTGTATTATGTCTGGATCTGGAATCCAGTGAGCTTGTCTTAGAATATATTCACAGTAGTGGATCTGGGCTCTGAGTTCAGGAACAGATCTGGGTTGTGGGTCCTTGGAAGCTGACTAGAGTCAGAATCTGCAAAGTATGCTCTGGAATTTTGGTACACTGAGATCAACTTTGTAGAATTTATTTTGGTGGTTATGGACTTTGACTCTTCTCAAGTAGGACTAGACCTACTTTGATTACTCTAGAGGCCAAGGCAACATGTACTGACATAGAATCCGTGGCTTGTACAATATTAGAACAGGCATGAAAACTAAGAATGAATATATAAATATGTAAACTATCAAGTCATTGAACCATATGACCTGATAATCTGAGTATGTGAGTGCTGAACTGGGTCTCCAAGAGATCATCTAGGTTCTGAGGACCTGTGTTCTGGGGACAGTAGAAACTGAGCTGGGGAGGTACATTTCCAGAGTTTTCTCTGGTACCAAAGTCTGTTGGAATATGACTAGACACTACCCTAGTGGAGCCTGGTTGGTCAGATTGGCTGGTCTAGGTTCTTTGATGTTTCTGCTCAGGCATGAACATGGAGAAATCCCACTCTGATATCTCACTCACACCAAGGGTTGTTCTTTATGCCTCCCATTATTGAAATATAAATAAAGTTCAGGATGTAGAAAATACATTGTATGCACTATTTTGTCTTTATACTTTTTTTGTATGACATTATATTATACAACTTTTTACTTTCAAAGAACTTTATTGTTCTTTTCTAATTATTTTTATATTCAATACCTGCCTAACAGCTAATTATTTGCTTATATCTAGACATTATGTTTTAAAAAATTACCATTATATCTAATGTTGTATTAACTTAAAACTAAGTTTTTGTGCACTTCTCTTAGTGCTTTTTATGAGTCAAGTCTTAAGTAAGGTTATTTGTTCAGAATACTATTAATTTTAATTATCTTAATATATTTTGTGAAATTACTTTTCCAAGTGATTTCACTAATTTTGACTTTCTTGAGAAGTCTTATTTACATATTTTGAACAATGATTTTTTAAACCTTTTCCAATTTCATACTTGAATGATAATATTTCATGTTAGTATTTTTAATTTCAAGTAAAACTGAGTATTTATTAGTATGATCTTATAATTTTTGGCCTTTATTTTATATTTAGTGTGTATATGTGTATCCCTGTGTGCATGTGCATGCATGCATGTGTTTATATGTGTGTTTGCGTGTGTGTGTGTGAATGCATGCATGCATGCATGCACATTTGTTCCCTGAGCACAGTCTCCATGTCATGTCTCAGCTTTTCCTGGTTTGAAACAAGGTCTCTTGTTCCTTCCTGCCTATACAACACTAGCCACCATACAGGGATTCTCCTGTCTTTGTATCCCCTCTCGCCACATTCCAATGGGAATATTGTGGTTATGTATACAAATTACTTCACTTGGCTTTATGTGGATTTTGGAGATCTGAACTCAATTTTTCATATTTACTCATCAAGCACATTATCCATCGAGGCATCTTTCCATCCCTTACGCCCACAGCTAGGAGAGAATAATGCATTTATGTATGCTGACAGTTCTACTTTTTCTATTCATACACAGGATCCACCGTCCAGGGAGTGGTGCCAGCCAGAGTGGGTGGGTCTTTCCACAACAATGATTCAATCAAAACAGCCCTTCTAAGTTGTTCTCAGAAGCCTCTCTCCCAGGTGATTCTAGGTCATATTGTGTTGACAATTAAAACTATCCATCACACACAGGTACACGGAAAGATATGGAATAATTGGTTATCCTTTAGAAGGACAATATAAACTCCTAACTGCTGAAACATTTCTCCAGCCCCCTTCCCTCTAAATCTCAATGGTTGTGTGCATATTAACTTTCTTCTATTGATCTCTGTCTGGCTTTCTGATTGATTACTAATCAATCAATATTCCTGTTTAGTACATGACCATTCTCCCTCCAAACAAGGAGTGAGTTAAACAGGTAGCTAACTTCTATATAGCTGGATCAGGTTCTCTTGTCTCTGGTACATTATTGCAGTCTTATGTCAATTCCTTTCTTATACCAAGGGCTGTAGGTGATGGTAACATAGATCTGTCTCCTAAGAGGAGTACACTTGAAGAAGTTTTCATTGATAGATGTGGAGGGTTTCTGTATTTTTAATTCTGTTTCAGTGATAACTGCAAACATTTGGCCATTCCTCACCATCAGGAATTTTGTAGGTGATTTCATGTATCTATCTATATCTATATCTAATTTATATCTGTATCTGTATCTTTATTTTTATCTATATCTATATCTGTAACTGTATCTCTATATCTAATCTATATCTAATCTATATCTATATCTAAATCTATCTATATCTTATCTATATATATATATAATCTATCTATCTCTGTCTGTCTGTCTATCTATCTCTATCATCTATTTCTCTATCTCTCTATCTATCTCTCTATCTCTATCATCTATCTATCTATCTCTCTGTCTATGTATCTATCTATGTATCTGTCTATGTATCTATCTATGTATCTATCTATGTATCTATGTATCTATGTATCTATGTATCTATGTATCTATCTATGTATCTATGTATGTATGTATGTATGTATGTATGTATGTATGTATGTATGTATCTATCTATCTATCTATCTATCTATCTATCTATCTATCTATCTATCTATCTATCTATCCCTTACAAATTTATTGGATCTTTACCTCCTAGAATGGAAGATGTCATCCATAGATTATAATCTTCATTGTTTTCTCTTCTTTTTTAGAAGTTGTGATTTCTATCTAGTTTCAAGAGGAAAGATATCACCAGGATTTGGATTGTCATCACATAGGAGCAAGGACTTTGAAAGAGGCAACTGCCTCTCCATTCCTCTCATCTGAGATTGAGGAAGTCTCCCTATAGAGGGCACCTCAGCTCTAAAGCTTCTGTTTTAGAGAAATTTTCTCTGGAGTGGCCATGAGACTAAATGTTTAATCTGTTGTTAATATTAATATTAACTTTGTTTTTAATGGCTCCATTGGAATTTTAGTAGTGAATTGGAAAACGCCGACTCAGAAAATATTGTCTCATGAAAATTTTACCAGAATCTTCCAGTGCATTTATGTTTGCCATAAAGTTTTCAAGATCCAAATTTATGGAAATCCAGGGTTTATGCTTTACTGTGCATAAAATGCATGAAGTTAGGAAATAGACTCAGCTGTGCTGTTCCTTCAAGACAATGATTCTTTCACTGTGGTCCATCTTCAGTCAAGAACCATGGCAACCATGGTATTTATGCTAGCTAACCATTATATGTATTTACACTGGCTGAAAGTTCGAAAATGCAACAGATAATGAAAATAGTATTCTAGCTTCTGCAGCACGAAGCTGTAAGTAGTTTTTCAAAATAGCTTTATTAAAATAATTTTACAACTATAATTTAAAGTCTAGTATGGTAACAAGTAACTTGAAGGACTATTTTCAGCAAATTATTTGCATAAGTAAATAATTTTATTTCTTAGTTGTTTAATTCCAGACAGAAAGGGAACATTTAATGCTCTATCAGAAAAGTTCCATTTCTTCTCATTATGGTGATTTTCCTTCCATGAAATTAAAAAGTTTAGATGTATTCATTTGCTGGTATTTTTATCTATGTGAATTATTATATTTTTGTGACAATGTTTCTACTAAATTTTCATAAAACGATCCAAGTATACTTATCAAGATTTAACTTTGGCATGAGTAGTGAACGGTATGATTCTTAAAAGTATTTCAAGTAGGTTTTATTTATTTAGTGTGTGTGTGTGTGTGTGTGTGTGTGCGTGCGTGCATGTGCGTGTGTTGCACGCAGAGCTCAGAGGACAACTAGCAGAAGTTGGTTCCCACTGACCATGTTGATTTAGTATGAACTTAGTGGCTTGATGGTGCTTATATTCACTGAGCCCTCTCATTGGCCCTCAGCAGGGTTCTGATGTTCCTTTCTTCATGACTGCTTCAGTTGAGTTCCTTTTACATATCTTTACCCTATTTTAAATGTCTGATTTATGCAAAATCTTATTAAAACACACTAATTTCAACATTAAACATGATTATGGGATTATAAGTAGTCTATAAACTATCAACTTCAAATTTTTTGTTTAGATTGATTTCCAGCATGATGATGTGACTTGCTCAAGGCTACACAACTGTTAGGCACCGCCTAGAGGGCCAGAATACAAACTCCAGACCTCAGCAAAACTGATACAACGAATGTTCACTGGCTTTGAATAATCAGTGGACAGGTTCCTTCTCAAGTACTGCTTCTTCAAGGTTGGAAGGAAGCGATAGTCTTTGTGTTCTCCAGGTATTATTGAAAACATCATCTTCATCCCTGAAGTTTAGGGTCAGGTGACAGCTCTGTTTTTTTCTTTTTCATCTCTTCTTTCTTGTTCCTGTTTGAAAGCTCTCCACTCTGGCAAGCTGAACACTAGAAATATTACACATATTGTCCTGAAGTATGTCAAGGATATTCAGAAAACAGTGATCTGAGATGGGATTTATACTCAGAGTCTAAAAACATTCCATTTTGTGGTAGAATGAGAATTTTGATGTGATTTAGTCTTTTAAGAGGTATAGCTGTGGAGAAAGGGGCAAATTACTGCTATAGGGGAAAACTCTCAGTCCTTATTCTATGGATGAGTTTGACTGACATTGCTTTTGATGAGAAGTCACATGTGTTTACTTTGTAGCTTGAAATAACATTTTCCCATGTGTCCTTCTCTCAACTTTAACAAGATATTTTTGTTGGCAATCAGATTTGCAGGATAAAAGCATTTACAATTTGTGTTGACTCTTTAGTTGGACTGAATGTATTACATAAGAATTGGTTTTAAGTAAAAAATGTAGACTTAATTCTAAGCTTGAACAATCTTGTGTTTGTGGAATATGTATTATGTATGTATGTGTGTGCGTGCAGATTATATATATATATCATGTGCAAGTGCTATTTTCTTCCATGCATTATGGGTTATGTGTTTTCTTAATATCAAGAGCAACAAATTTTATTTCTTAGATTTTGTCTGTTATTGATCACCCTCTCAGGTAAAGGCTATAATAATGAGTAGACTTTTAAAAATCATGAACTAAGTACAGAATCAGGACCTTTTCTCCATATTGTGCTGTGAATCAAACCCAGACCTTTGGGCATATTATGTCACTACCCTATGACTGAAGTGCATACAACTTTAGCTCCTGTGCCTTTTTTTTAAAACAAAGCCTCACTGAGTCCCCATAGTTGTCTTGAACTTCCTCTTCTTCTGCCCAGTAGGAAAGATCACAGGCCTGGGCCAGCATGGTAAATGCTGTGGTTTGGTTTTGAAACCCCATTACCCTCTCCTACTGAAAGACTTTCTGCACCTTCCAGTGAGGAACTCTTAGAGCTGAGATGGGAAAAGCAATGTTATTCATATGTGAGACCAGTATTTGTTTTGTGTCCTTCTTCAAAGTGAAATAGTCAAACATTCTCAGTAGTTATAGTTGTTTTTCATTGAGCTCCCTTGTCTTTTATAGGTAATATGTCATCTATGAATGAACAACATGACTCATACCCTGCTTTGCATGACTTTTAATTTCTTTTATTTTATTTTAGTGATGAAGTACTGTTTTAGCTAAGATTAGAACAGTATGTGTTACTAAAGTACTTTTGCATTTTTTTATTTCTTTAAAATTGGTTGAAATTCTTCAAGAATTTCTTTATTAAGTATGATGCTCCCTCCTAGTTCAGAGAAGAACAATTTTTATCATATTAAGGAAATGATCTCCTATTTCTGTTCTGAATAAAATGAAAGTGCAGCTTTATAGAACTATTTTGGCAGTGATTTAGATAAAATAATTTTCTTTTAGGCTTTGTAAAAACAAATTAGCCTCCCTGGTCATGGTACATCTATTAACTTTACTTTGTGATGGGGTCACTTACGTTGGAATGATGAAATAATTCTATCGTTTTCTCCTTATTGTAACTAATTGTCTCTCTTACAACCCCCTAATGTCTCTTATCTAGTTTTCTCTCTTCCACACTTGTGCCACATCCAACACTCAAAACAAAAGAATTGAAGCTAGGATTGACGTACGACAGAGAACTTATGCCATTTGTCTTTCTGGACCCGAATTACTTCATTTAGTATAATTCTGCACACCCCAAGTTCTGTTTCCCTGGGAATTTTATAATTGCATTTTTCATTACATTCAAGTAACAGTCTGCTGTGTTTATGTCCATGTTTTTCTTATCCATCCATCTGTTGGCGGCTATCTAGAAGAACAGAAATGCAATGAACATAAATCTACAAGTGTCTGTGTAGACTTATATTTTTAAACCTACTTTAATAAGTGCACTTAAATGCTTTAACCTCCCTTTTAGCCCAACACTCACCAGAGGTAGCGGAAAGGAAAGGTTAATGGGGCAAAGAAGAATTTGGAGCTGTTTAGAAATAGTTCTTTGGGGCGAATCTAATCTGTGTTTTTAGGATAGCAACAGTTCAGTTCACAAGTATCAGCATTTATAGCTTGATCCACTCACAAACACTACTCATGAATCAATGTCACTTCGATCCAGAAGAAATTGTAAGTCTCTGCCAATCGGCCTGAGTCTGTGAACGTAGCATATTTCTCTCTCTACGAAGTAATGACAAATGATGATCAGCAAAGAAGTCAAGGGGAACCAATGCTACAGTATGTCTGTAGATTGCTTTTAGTAAAATGGCCATTATTACTATATTAATCTTGCCAATTCATGAGCATGGGATATCTTTCCATCTTCTGAGATCTTCTTCAATTTCTTTATTCAGAGGCTTGAAGTTCTTATCATACAGATCTTTTAATTGCTTGGTTAAAGTCAAACCGAGGTATTTTATATTATTTGGGACTATTATGAAGGGTGTCTTTTCCCTAATTTTTTTCTCAGCTTGTTTCTCTTTTGTGTAGAGGAAGGCTATTGATTTATTTGAGTTAATTTTATACCCAGCCACTTGGCTGAAGGTGTTTATCAGGTTTAGTAGTTCTCTGGTGGAATCTTTGGGATCATTTAAATATACTATTGTATCATCTGCAAATAGTTTGATTTCTTCCTTGCCAATCTGTATCCCTTTGATCACACTTTGTTGTCTGATCGCTATGGCTAGGACTTCAAGAACTATATTGAATAAGTAGGGAGAGAGTGGGCAGCCTTGTCTAGCCCATGATTTTAGTGGGATTGCTTCAAGTTTCTCTCCATTTAGTTTAATATTAGCTACTGGTTTGCTGTATATGGCTTTTACTATGTTTAGGTATGGGCCTTGAATTCCTGTTCTTTCTAGGACTTTTATCATGAAGGGGAGTTGAATTTTGTCAAATGCTTTCTCAGCATCTAATGAAGTGATCATGTGGTTTATATCTTTCTGTTTGTTTATTTAGTGGATTACACTGATGGTTTTCCATATATTAAACCATTCCTGCATTCCTGGGATGAAGCCTACTTGATCATGATGGATGATTGTTTTGATGTGCTCTTGGATTGCATTTGCAAGAAATTTATTGAGTATTTTTGTGTTGATATTCATAAGGGAAATTGGTCTGAAGTTCTCTTTCTTTGTTGGGTCTTTGTGTGGTTTAGGTATAAGAGTAATTGTGGCTTCATAGAAGCAATTCGGTAGCGCTCCATCTATTTCAATTTTGTGGAATAGTTTGGATAGTATTGGTATGAGGTCTTCTATGAAGGTCTGATAGAATTCTGCACTGAACCCATCTGGACCTGGGCTATTATTGGTTGGGAGACTTTTAATGACTGCTTCTATTTCTTTAGGAGTTATGGGGTTGTTTAAATGGTTCATCTGTTCCTTATTTAACTTCAGTACTTGTTTTCTGTCTAGAAAATTGTCCATTTCCTGCAGATTTTCAAGTTTTGTTGAATATAGGCTTTTGTAGTAGAATCTGATGATTTTTTGAATTTCCTCTGATTCTGTAGTTATGTCTCCCTTTTCATTTCTGATTTTGTTAATTTGGACATACTCTCTGTGTCCTCTCATTAGTCTGGCTAAGGGTTTATCTATCTTGTTGATTTTCTCAAAGAACCAACTTTTGGTTCTGTTGATTCTTTCTATGGTCCTTTTTGTTTCTACTTGGTTGATTTCAGCTCTGAGTTTGATTATTTCCTGCCTTCTACTCCCCTTAATATATTTGCTTCTTTTTGTTCTTGAGCTTTTAGGTGTGTTGTCAAGCTGCTGATATATGCTCTCTCCTGTTTCTTTCTGAAGGCATTCAGAGCTATGAGTTTTCCTCTTAGCACAGCTTTCATTGTGTCCCATAAGTTTGGGTATGTTGTACCTTCATTTTCATTAAATTTTAAAAATTAGGTTTTTTATTTTCCTGTTTATTTTTATGGGTTCTTTCCATATAGAGATACTAATCCTCTGATTTATAACTTTTTTTTCTTCTATTCAGTGTGCTCTACATTCATTTTCTTTACAGGTTCTTTGTGGAATTGAGGAATACTTCAGAGAACAAAATTTGATATCAGCTACTATAATCTTGTTAACAGCCCTTGGCTGGGCAAGGTCACAGGCCCTGTGAAAAACCTATTGCTTTTTCTAAATGGTCAGCCTGTCAAATTGAATTTTAAGTATCTGTCTTTGTACACATAGACCTGGGCTGCTCTTATCCTTGGTGAGAGAAGCTTTTTCTGCAGTTTTAACAGACAGTGAAAAGATAAATAAACATCATGAGTTACATAATGTTATAAAAGACTGCTCATATATAAATAGGGCATTTATATTAAGCTCCCTACTGGCTTACCTCAGGGAACATTATGGAAGGAAAGGCTGAAATTATGTAAGTGCTAGTGGGCAGGAACGAGTGCTGTAAAGCGTCTTCTGGGCAAGAGGTTAGTAATGTTCTCAAACTCTCAGATGTTGTAGTCACTTTCACAAGATAATTCAATCAATATTCTGTCATAGATGGATGAGTCTTGAGTCTCTACCCAATACTGAGGAGCTACTGGCAAGAAGATAGTTCCTGGTGGAGATTGTGGAAATAAGAATCATTAGTTTGAGGGTGAGGCCACTGGTATGCTGCCCATGTTCCAGTTGTTGGCTCCATACCCAATCACATGTGGGTGCTATTAATTGACTTTGTGGGTCATCAAAAGAAAAATAAAGAAGGATAAAGGTATAAAGTTAGAAGTTGTGCTTAAGGCAATATGGGAGGATGGAAGGAGGATATGATAATATTTAAGTGTATATACATGTGAAATCATTTTTAAAATACCTTTTTTTAAAAAAAACATCCAATGGCCACTCAAAGTTGAAACAAAAATGCAAACGGAATGAAGTTTCTTTGTCCCACAGCTCTTGAAAAGATAGAAGGACATCCCTCATGCAACATGGTGGAGGATCAGGGTAGGTTTAGAGGCACCATAGCAAACTCCCTCCCTCTTCTCTCAACATCCTTTTCTGCTTCAGGATTCACTATCTCTGTGGAGATTTAAAAAGAAAAAGAAAGACAATAGCTGCTTATAGATAAGAATTGATAGCACGAGTATTCTTTCCATTGCTAAGTTTTGGGACTGGAGCAGAATAAGAAGTCCTCTGTAAGCGAGAATCTGACTGGAAAAGGCAGTTCACCTGTTAAGGACAAGATGCTGGGAGCACATTGTGTGAGTGAGTCTTTGTGGATACCAAAATGTTGTAAATGAAACTAGAAAAAAAAGTCTTGGCTGCACCAAGTATTCATTATGTGAAAAAGAACTATCAAGGAACCAAATAGACCAAAAAAAATTAAATTTAGAAACAAGGAAGTGACCCTTTACAAAAGAAGTCAGCTCTGAATGCAGTGTCTCTACTGTAGAACCATGTAATTAAGGCAATACAGTCCCCTCACCTAGCTAATGCATCCTCTGACTTCTCTCTTACTTAGAGTCACACTGGTTTTTGGCAAGCTGGCTGAGCTTCTCCTTTAAATAAACACTGAAGGGTCACACTGTGCTCAATAATTATTCCACTCCATGTTTAGAAAAAAAAATAACGATACGCATTGAAAAAGAAAGCATTGCAATGGAGAAGATAGAATTATTCAGAACGGATACATGACTGAGTTGGCTAGGGTGATTTTAATTCTTGGAGTTTTCACAGCATGGGAGTGACATAGGAGAACTTGATCTTCCACTAGTAACTCAGAGGAGCCTCCTTTCTCTCTACCACTGTGTGTTTGCTGAACCATTAACGGACATGCATTTGAGGCATGACACAATGGAGGGGGCTCATTTGAACAGGCGTCAGAAGCTGCAGGCTGACAGAATTGGCATTGCTCTTATTCATGCTCACTTCAGAAAACTCTGCTCAAATGTCCTGAGATACAGATCCCAGGAGATTCTCCTAAATCACATGCTCTTATAGCCTCTGGCCATACTTAGAGAAAGAAAATTAAAGAGCTTTTAACAGTCCTCAATTATAGGTGACAGTTCATGCTATATCGGATAACTGGAAGATAAAACAGACACAGTACTACAAAAGAGCAAACTCTTTTTTTAAACTTCTGGTTTCAAACTGAGGCTTGAACTATTCTCCATAAGTTTCTTACCTCTTCATGAAACTATCCTGATATTACCACCCCCCCAACACACATTAAAATACTGATCGTTACAGTCATTTCAGGAGGAGATTATTTGAAAACATCCCTTTGTCTCTTTCATGCTCAGACTGTATTTTTCCTCTCCCCAAAACTGGTTTTATTTTCCAATCATTTTATGAGTACGATGTTTCTGTGAATATTTTCATCCTTGCATCCTACTTATGCAGTGGCTGAAACATAGACTAAAATCTTGTTCTATTCTGAAAGACATATTCTGTTCTGTAAGCCTAAGATCAGTATTTTTTACATAGTAGCAAATAAGATGTCCCAAATTATAGTGCCTTGCTTTCCAGTCTATCTACTTCATTGCTAATGGGCACAAGGTCATAGATAAACTAGATTTGGTTGCTAATATTCAGGCTTCATGAATTATTTAATTTTATAGAATAAGAATTATAACTATCACTTTCTCAAAATTTGAATATAAGCAAACCAGTCAGCCATTAATAACAGCCAACACTTTGCAAACAACAATCTTTGTGTTCAGCACGTGTATATATCATGTTAAAAAGCCACAGAACAAAAGCATGCTGCATAGAACCTTTTCTTTCTTAATGCTTTCAAACCGATTCTACTCAAAATTACTAGCAGTTATATCTATGAAAGGTCCTTTGATTGTTGATTGAATACTCATATAACAACTTTTTTATGATATGTGTCTAT
The DNA here is from genome assembly GCF_021556685.1 of Rattus norvegicus. NCBI lineage: Eukaryota > Metazoa > Chordata > Mammalia > Rodentia > Muridae > Rattus > Rattus norvegicus. Next base: position 59,929,953 of record NC_141538.1, on the reverse strand, counting down.
TTCCTCAATGAAATAGAAGGTTGTTTGCACTATTGTTTGCTTTGGATATTTAAAATGATCCTGGTAAAGTAAGGAAACAGAGTAAACCCTTCAAGGAATGAATTCTGTCAGAATTTGAAGTGCAGATTTGTCGTATTTGTAGTCACAGAACCAATCTGTTGAGGAAATGGCAGAGAAATCTCTTCTGAATTGAAAATGTAAACCTCAATTCAGCAAACTATGTGTATATTTAATTCCTCATGGATGATACAAAGTAAGAGGAAGTAAGGAGGGTAATTGAGGATGGTGGAGCTTATCAAACTGTGAACATCAGACTTAATGATACAAAAGGGAGGTCTGAGAGGGGAGGGACGAGCATTGATGTGCTGTTTTTGATAGTTATTTGAATTTAGATATTTGAATAGAGACTGGCAAGGCTGTAAAAGACCATTTCTTCATAGTTGCTATAGAAACAAAACAGCTCGGGCAACGCCAGCCAGGAAATATCTGGGTCTCATGACTGTTAACCAGCATTGAACTGAAAGGAAGAATCCAATGATCATTTCCAATAAGGCAGCCATGGAGAAGGATTTTTTTGTGTGTGTGTGTGGGTTAAGAAGACTTAATGATATCATTAGCTGAGTCAGATTTCAGAAGCAGTCCTATGATAAAAGAAGAAACAAATCTCCAAGAAGTTTGCCTGCACTAATGGAAGCACTCCATTCCAACTTTGCTATGTGAAAGGCTTCTTTTCAAAATCAATCATTTGACTTCCTCCTTTCAGAGCATCCCATTGCAAGATGATCAAAGTTCAGGTTTGTATGAGGAGCTTCACAGGACTTTAAGAGAATTAAGAGGGGAGTGGAGTGAGCAAATCAGAGATGTGTGAAGCCCAAGAAATTACTGGACTCACCAGGAGGTATGCATGAATGTTGTGTGTGTTTCTGTTGTGCAAGGCTCTCCCCTAAGCCAAACTTTCACTATATTTATAAGTTCAGCTGTTAGTGCTTGCAAAATATCTCACAGCTGGGCTTTTAACTACTGATGTTTCCTCATAGAAATAGGGGATGAAGAAGGTTGTTACACCTCACTACTAAGGTTGTAGTAGGATAGGTTAGGATAGGTTTCTGGATAGGTTTCCTGAGCTAAGCACAAGATAGAGGGCTCCCTTTTCCTAGCAGGCCCTCCTCTTCTTGGCCTGATCTGGGGAGCCTGACCCCCAATCTTCTACCAGAGGAATGTCACATAGTCCTTGGCAAAATTACAGGTTCAACTTCCTTGAATGCCTTTCCACGCAAATGAGGTATTCCTAGAACCTTGAACTGCAGCCAATGATACTCACCCTATCAATATCTATCTCTGTCTCTATCTCTATCTCTATCTATAACCATATCTATGTCTATATCATCTATATATCCCTTGATTCATCCTAAATACAATGTATGCTCACAAGCTTTTCATGGAATGTTGTCTAAATGAGCTGTAACACTGAAAGCTTCAGAGAAGACCTTCCTCTCTCCAGCATTCTGTTCACCTACCATTTTGGACTTGGTTCCATTCTTTCCCTCCTGATGTACAGCAGTGCCTGGATACCCCAAGGGAAGAAGCAGAAAACAGAACCACAGAGGGTCATTGAACTCTTGTCTTAGTATCTAGCCTCTCTTCTCAATCAGTTGAATGTAGTTCTGCCCTAAATGCATATGTCCTTATGGGTAGAGGCTGGGATATATAGGCAAGAGATGACTAGGGTAATGTGGTTCTATCTTAGCAACCATTGGAGAGCCATCATACATGCTGAGTACAGTTACTTAAATTCACCCATGCTTCTGCCAACCCTTCACCCTATAGTTTTGTCAGTAAACTCCCAAAATTAAGGCAAAACAAAGCATGTTGGTTCCCCGCAGTTAACTTTGGAGGAATAAAACTTTGCTTTGTCATTGGGACCTTCTAAGATAAGGAATAGGCTTTGTCTAGTCCACCCAAATCCACAGAGAAAATTCTCACAATCGCACCAAAAATGTTTGTCAGGGTGCAGTGTTTTCTTTTATATCTTTCAATATCATCTTTGTTTCAAGATCTTATGGCCACATAAATAAAACCAAGTGCTACTTAATTCATTCTTTCATTTAGGCTGTTCAACCACTTGTCAAATCGCAATCAGCATGCCTTATGATGCATGATTCTAGGAATATATTCTTCTTGTCAAGTGGCTAAAGGACAAGGTGCTGCAGTCTTAGTACTGAATCCATATAGAAAGATCAAGATTGATATCTACTCCAAATTATTGCTGTAACAGGGTTAGATGTCTTACATGGGTGTGGGGGTGACTATTAGAATTCCCTTGGTTGTAATTTGGTATGAGGGGTGGCTAATACTGTAGATGTATGTAGGCAAAAGTCAGAGGCCAAGATTCTGCATACAATCTTAATCACATTTTTGAAGTAAGTAGTAGTCCAAAATTTGGCTTTCTCATCTTGTTTTATAATCCTGTTTTTGAAGATCTAGTCCATTATCACATTCTTGTCCCTTGTTCAACATGTGATTTTGTGTATTGTAGGGAAAATGAGTGGCTTGAGCTAAATACCTTTCTGGAGGTGTGAGTCATGCTCAAAGACCTTCATCAAAAGATTTCCAGACTGAGAGAACTGAGTGTTGAACCCAAGAGACTGTCCAGTAATGAAGGAGATGTGTGGCTAATGCTCCACTCCCTATTCTCCTAGGCAGTGACCTACTTTATTAATTTCTAGGATTTGTGACTGGAAGACTGGAGTCATGGTTCAGACGTAGTTATTCATCCCTGTCAGTAAAGCATTTGCTTCCCTTTAAGGACATATCTTTGTTTTAAGTCAGTCTGTGATCTTCTGTTATGCTAATAGTGTTTTCTGGAGAAGAGTTGGGAATGTGTTGGATTTTAAAGGCATGGCTCTGCCTATAAAATAGGAGCAAGCCAGATATATAGAAAAAGTTGGAAGTAGTTTAAGATTAATTTGAAACTCTCTGAAAAAAATTTAGGAAATCATTCGCATTAATCCCAGAGCTCCATGAATGGTACAGTCCTGGTTTCTAGAGGATGTGGCCAGCACTCTCACCTACCCTAGAGATGCTCCTTCACGCTGTAGGGGCACAGCTGTGTAATTTGATTTCTTATACTTCCCAGACCTCTTGGCTACAGCAAAGACAGGTTTCAGTGCCCCAATGAGCACACCAGAGGGAATGGTCTAGGCTACTCCATACAAAATGGGGTCTTACAAAATTATTGGTCTCTGCAATGCTCCGTCCTAGTAATATCTGTAATGAAATAGGCCAGGAGAAAATATGACTACATCACAAAGGAAAAGGATTCAAAGGAGTCAATACACAAGGTGGTTCAGGCATGGAGGCCTTTGAATTAACAAATCTTGTCAGAAATCTTCAATTTCATCCAAGGAATAAAATAATCTTCTAATGGTTTCTTATGAATCTAATTGCTTCTTACTAAATACCAAGGATAGGAATTAAGAAATTAGCTTTTGTAAAGTGGTATACACCCCCTGCCATTTGGGTGTGTGGGAGGCACATTCTGTAATAACAACCAGGGTCAAGGCTGCAAGGGTTTCAAAATGGTCTTTGGAGCTAGATTACCTGGTTGTCAATTCCAAGTCACTTACTTATTTGAACAAAAACACTTGGTTCTCCCGTTCCTTCTTAACTGAGATGGGGAAAAGGAACAACAATACTTAAACTATCAGCAAACCACTGAATTGAGAATAGGACCCCCGTTGAAGGAATCAGAGAAAGGACTGAAAGAGCTTGAAGGGGCTCGAGACCCCATATGTACAACAATGCCAAGCAACCAGAGCTTCCAGGGACTAAGCCACTACCTAAAGACTATACATGGACTGACCCTGGACTCTGACCTCATAGGTAGCAATGAATATCCTAGTAAGAGCATCAGTGGAAGGGGAAGCCCTTGGTCCTGCCAAAGCTGAACCCCCAGTGAACGTGATTGTTGGGGGGAGGGCGATAGGGGGGAGGATGGGGAGGGGAACACGCATATAAAAGGGGAGGGGGAGGTGTTAGGGGGATGTTGGCCCTGAAACAGGGAAAGGGATAACAATTGAAATGTAAATAAGAAATACCCAAGTTAATAAAGATGGGGAAAAAAAGAATGAAAAAAAATATCAGAAATATAGAATAGCATTTTGCAATGAATGTTAGCTCTTATTTATAAAAGTAACCCATCACGGTTCCTGTGTTCAGATCATTACATGGAGCATGGCTAGGTAGGTGAGCTGATTAGACAGCATCACCAAACACCTGAGTTTGTATCATTTTTATGCCTTATTTGTAGGGGCTTGGTAGGGGGCCTTTCCACAACTGAATCATGATTTGTTAAAGTCAAGAGTAAGTCTCCTGTCTTATCTGGACATAATTTGAGTTTGTTTAAAAAAGTAACAGAATGGAAATTGAAGAATATCAGGTGTGCCAGAAACCATTCATGAAATTATTCTGCTATTTTTTTAAATTCTCTATTCCCAGTAGCTTTGCATCACACTCAGACATCAGCATATTTAGTTTAGCCAGCTATAGATGAAGAGAACTTTTAAAAAAGTTTATTGGTTATTTCTTCCCATTTTTGTGTAAAACACCTATAGATAGATTTGTCTACTGTTCCGAGAATTCTGAATAAAATTTTTTTTACCCTTTTCCTTATTCCCAAGAACAAAAATAAATTGGCTTCAATAAATAGGTTCCTTTTATTGAGGCTAACATTGAAAAATAAGTTGGCAGAAATTTTGAACTAGGAGTCTCAGAGGAAGTGTGCAAGCATTCTCTCTGCTACAACAATGGGAGATTTATCTCTCTGAGAAAAGGCATGTACAAATCTCAGGATGATTTTCTTGAGAACAAAAGTTAACAATGTAGTGTTTCCTTGAAAAAAAAAAGGAACAACAGTCTGAATGCGAATTAATCTAGACCAAGGCTATTACGTCCAATTTCAATAAACATTTAGTGAGCCTTTACCATCATGGAATAGGGAGGGAATGACATATTTTAACTTCTCCTTTCACAGTTCATTGATATGCCATGAACTAGCAGAAGTGGTCATAGCTTATGTGTGCTCCTAGAGGGATGTTGCTCAGCTGACCTTGTCAGTGGAGGTCCAATAGTATGAATCTGGGTTAATCCAGAGTCTACCTTATAGGTGGGATTTCTGGGAAATGACTACACGTTTCTGTGGAATGATTGTCAACAAACCGCCCGGGTACCAAACATCCTTCTGGTATACCACCCCAAGCTTGCTGTAAAGGGAAGATGCAGTGGTGGTTCAGCATCAATGATGGCTTCATTTTAGTTCAGATTCACTACCATCCTGCTTTTGGTCCATTTATTTGTTATTCTGCATTCTACTCAGCTTACCCTTCCTTACGTCTTTACCCTGCCACCTCTTTAAGCTTTGTTGTTAGTCTTAGTTTGAGTTCTCATTACCACTGTTGTTCCCTTTGACATCCTGTTGCTGTAAAATTATAAAAAATAAAATGGGGTTTTTTACATGGCACTAGCTTCGGCACCGTAGTGCCCCAAGTAATCTGGTAGACATCTTCATCTGTCAGTCAGCAAAGCGTCTCACCTGCTCTGCTTCATCCCATATCACGCTGCTGAAGGCTTCTCTCTGAGCATGGCAACAATCTACCTATATATCTAGTTCCCAAGGCAGGTTGCCACCATTCCAGAAATATACATCTCAATTCCATGTCGGCCTAGTGTCTCTACCACCACAAACTCTCTTAAATTTAAATCACCACATGATAGAACACACAACACAATAACCTTTCATTCAATTGATAATATATAACTTGCTCATCTAGACACACAAAACCCTGCACACAACCATCCCTTAAGTATATTCATAACAACTTGCAGAAATTTCTGTTTAGGTCAGTTGCTCATTTTTAGTTGGGTGATTTTATTTTATTTACTACTGAGTGTCTGGAGTTCCCTTAAAATATAATACTAAACAGGAGACAGAAAAAAAATGGTTAATGGTTTTCTTTCAAACCCTGAAAGTTCTCTTGCTCCAAGGCCATCTCAAGAAATTCCATCTTAAGTAATTAAGAGAGTAAGAGCTAGAGACATTCTTTTAAAAGTAACCAGGAGGATTTCGTATGATAGTAGTGAGAACAGTGGCAGTTTCATTGAAAGTCATACCTAAGAGTACAGTATATTTATCATCTGGTTCCAGTTAAGATGTCATTTTGCTAATGAAGGCTACCATTCATTCACAACTCTGGTAACCTCAATTTCATGGTCCCACCGCACTCAGCCTTTTAAAACACTGATCTGTGAGGAGGAGCCCACATATGTCATGACCTCTCCCCAGAAATTTTCCATCCTCTTGGTTGTCAGTTTTCCTATGTCTGTAGCATCTTGTGGCTGGTATATGAGAGTATTTATGGGAGGATAAAAAGAAAACAAAAAGGAAGAAGAAACGGAGGAAGAGCTGTTTGTGAACAGCTGTGATGACTTTTTTCCATGCATTACTCCTTTAGAAATAGTAACAGGAGATCTCTTATAGATCTTAATAACCCACATGATGGCACCTGTCTATCGGCAAGGCACTGCAGATGAGAAAGGAGAGAAACACATAATCAGCAATTAACCCGCTGATGTTTCTATAGAGTGTGTGTGTGTGTGTGTGTGTGTGCGTGTGTGTGTGTGCGTGCGTGTGCGTGCGTGTGTGTGTGTGTGTGTGAGAGAGAGAGAGAGAGAGAGAGAGAGAGAGAGATGGTGTTTGCACAATATACATGTACATGTATATAAAAGGAAATATTTTAAGAGCCAGAATAACAAAAAGGCTGCTGTGAAACAGCCTTTCATGGAATTGACTGCATAAACAAACCTGAAAGAATGGCGACATCAACAGATGAGTTAAGATCAAAGGGGGGGGGGAATTTACAGAGTCCCACTCCTGGACAAAACTACAGGCAACTAATGACTAATGACTGTTGGAGTTAGGAGAATTCTTCTCTCTCAGGGATGAGTCTCCCTATTGGTTGCCCCATGAGCAGTGGCCAGCACTGAAACAATATACACACACAATAAAAATGGACTCCACTGGCTATACACACACACACACACACACACACACACACACACACACACACACACACACACACGTGCACATATAAAGGAATGTAGCAACAATAATAAAAGAAAAAGAGAATATCAACTTAAGACTTAAGGGTCTTGGCAGGGGTTGAAAAGTCCTTGGCATGTATTAGAGAGAGGAAATGGGGTGCAATGTAATTTTATTAAAATTTAAAACATTTTAAAAAGTGAATAAAAGAAAATGCATTTGAAGAAAATGACAATCAATGAGTTTTCTAGTCACAAATTTTAACATAAGAATTGTTTTCAGGTCAGGTCTCCAATCACGTTATAAAATGTTTTCTTGCATCATTTACTAAAAGGCACTGCATTAGCTGTCAGCTTT